>NC_056732.1:470820437-471020437 GCF_019279795.1 Protopterus annectens | reverse complement strand
TCGTCAGTTATGCATACCAGCTATTGCCAATGTTCAGAACTTGTATTCATACTTAAATATTACCGCATTATGATTTTGCCTTTAAGTTTAGTCTTGCGCCTTTGATATGTATAACTTTCCTTATAGACACATAGGTAAATACTAGGTTAACTGCTCTGAAGGGCTATTTTACGCTTAACCAATAACACAAGGTCAGAATCAAACCCAGTACTTTGTGCCTATTAAGTGGCAACCATTACGCCAAATCCACAGTCTAAGGGCACATATAACTAAAGTAATCCATTGAAGAATTCCTTAAGGCTATCTGTATCAGTTGTGTTATCTGAAAATTACTGGTTCTGAAAAAATAAGAGACGTGCTCCTCTTTTGGACTTCAGCACCTGATGCTCAGGTGTTGAAAGGCACAACTGCATTGCCTAAAGCAAAACCAACAATCCCAAACTCCAGAGGTGACCACTTTATACACAGCTTAAAGACAAACTAAATACACAAAGAAACATCAAAACATACTAATCTAACACAAAACATACTACTCTAACACAGCCACATTAAGATACGTCCAGGCAAAATACATCGTTAGCGCAGCAGAAAATAAAATCGTATGGCAAGCCGAATGAATGACTCATGCAATAAGCTTTCTCCCAAATCTGGTTTAGTTTGGAAATCCTAAATTTGGTGTCCTTAACGGGTTCATTCAACTTCTTAGAATATTTACTTCCTAACACAAAAACTCCAAAGTACCAACACAAAAGACAACTGTAACCTCAAAACCATAGTTACCCATCTTGGAACCAGTACCTGTTGCACAACAGCTCAATAATCAATTTATGTAGTCAGTGCTCAACAAAAGGTAATAGACCAAAGGCTTCTCTGTGCAATGAGGTGTTATCAGTCACAAATCAATTGAACAAAGTGACAAAATTACACAGCAGTTGACATATTTGTCTGTGCGTATTTATACTTTATATACTCTGTATATGTCTATATATTTTAGATATATCAGATGTGACTGATATTCTTTCCCACATACACTGCTTTATTAACAACCAGAATGAAGTACTAAATTAAATTATTTATTATGAAATCTGCTGCAAAGCTCTGAAGCTCAGTTAATGATCGGAGCTAGAACACAGGGCAATCGTGTGGCATTTATATATATATATATATATGTATGTACATATGCTTGCAAAATTGTTAAATGAGTAGAATATAACAACGCAATTTAAGCTTCAAAAGGCTCTATTTACCCACTCACACATGCAACAGTGTATAGTGAAAAGAAAGAATTAATCTTTTCCATAGGTTTGTTATGGTATCATTATAATTACTTCACTTAACAACTGACAAAAGGCATTCTCCTACATGCAAAATATGTAGTGTTATTCTGTACATGAAAGAAAGTCAATCAATGTTATTGACTGCTCATTGCTCTGAGTTCTTATAAATGTCAAGTGATACGTGTCAAATATGGTTAGGAGTGTCTTTAGAGATGTGTGTTCAGTGGGGCTCTATTAAACAAAAAAATAAAACAATTTCAATAGCTTTTTTAAAATGGCTGAGCAAGCTTTCCACCTCAAGGAAAAATAATTAGCACACTGCAAACTATGCTGATTACTTAAGAGTAAGAGTCCTTGCAGTATAATTCCTTTAGTTGCAAAGGTTGCATGGTTTGTAGATCATCCAGCCACAAAGGTATACATCAAAGCAATAGGAAGGCACCTGTATATTGCAGAGCACATCAAAGAAATTGTTAACAAGTGCGTTTTCCCCACTGCGAGTTACCCTACATTTTGCCCTGTTAGATGAACTTTGGAGTTAACTGCGCCCAAGACAAGCCGATTTAACTGACTGGTCAAAAAAAAAAGATAACTGTGGCTTTTTTAGAGATTAGACGTGGACCTCATTATTAAGTTTATATATTAAACACTGTACAGTTACTTGTAAAGGTATCTCATAACCTGGCATAGAGCCTATTAGGTAGCTTCTTACACCGCAAAACTGCATTTGAACTCCTGGTAAAAATAAACCTAGCTGTGTGTACATACCTTCACATTCTATCATTTTTACATTTAAATACATGTGTGTGTGAGTTCACTTTAATTGTGTAAAAATTTAAAGGAATTTGTTTTCATCCTTCACTAGAGACAAATCGGCCAAACCATATATCTTCTCTTTGACACACTCCTGGTCCCGGACTTTACATTATCCCCGGACAGTTAGGCAGAACCAAAAAAGTGTCAGAAAGCAACCAAATGCGTAATTCACCCAATACCTGTGTGGATTAAGACTGAAACAGTGATTCATACATACCTGACAGTAGTCTAAGCTACTGAGACGTCTTGCAACCTACCCATTAAGATGCTCACTGTTTACAGTCAGTTATACTGGTTGCACACACTCTGATGAGTTGCTCCATTTGAATCCTGACAGGTCCCCCACCTCCTAGTTCATCCTGGGAATTGTAGCTTGAATATCTTTAACAATCTCTTGGTTCAGTTGGTTAGAAAGTACAGTTTTGTACGTACCACAAATGTAGATGTTCGAGTGTTCACCCTGCTGCAGTCATCACACTTGGGTTATCCTGTCATCAGGCGGTCCCGCAGTTGGCCGGAATTCCAAAGTCTTGGTCCGGCGTCGGTTGCTGTCGCCTCTTCCCTGACATCAGTGTGCCAGGGGTATATATAATGCAACAGACGCCATTTTCTTCAGTTTTTCTTGCCCCAGATGTCAGGTGCCCCCAAAAAGGTGGTCAGAATTAGTACCAAATGGAGTGAACACTGCACAAACACAAAATCCCTTCAGCTATAAGCAAATACATCAGTAAGGCATAGAAGAGATTTTTCCAGAAGATCAGAGGGGATGGAGGGAGGGTAACCTGGACTGCAGCAGGGTGAACACTCGAACATCTACATTTATGGTAGGTACAAAACTGTACTATGTTCATCGTGTTACCCTGCTGCAGTCATCACACTTGGGTTGAATCCCAAAGCAAAGGTAGGGGGGAGGTATCATAGAGGGTTAGTGGAGGCAATAAGGCCCTGCAGAACTGCAGTGGCGAAGCCTGCCCTGGACTTAGAGTAAAGAGGTAAGTGATAGTGTTTGGTAAAGGTGTGTACTGAACTCCAAGTTGCAGCTTCTAAAATTTCCTTGGTTGAAACCCCCCTGAGAAAGGCTGTAGAGGTAGCTGTTGCCCTGGTAGAGTGGGATCTAATGGTAGCAGGAACTGGTTTCCCATGATGGGTATAGCAGAAACGTATGCAATGACCTATCCATTTAGAAATGGTCTGCTTAGATATAGCCTTCCCTTGAGAAGCTGTAGCATAGGATACAAAGAGCTGGTCAGTTTTTCTGAAAGCCTTAGTTTTGTCCAAGTAGTAACGAAGCTGCCTGTGAATGTCCAAGGAATGCAGGAGTCTCTCACCTTTGTTCTGTGGATTGGGGAAGAAGGTGGGTAAGTGGATGGTTTGATTCAAAGCTACACTGGAAACCACCTTAGGCAGGAAGGAAGGATTAGTTCATAGAGAAACTCTGTTGTGATGAAAAATGAGGAAAGGTTCCACTGCCATTAGTGCCTGTAGCTCTGAGACTCTCCTAGCTGAAGTTATTGCTAGGAGCAGGGCAGTCTTCCAAGATAGGAACTGAAGATCTGCAGAGAAAGCTGGTTCAAAGGGAGGTAGTGTTAGTTTTTCCAGAACAAAGTTGAGGTCCCATGTTGGTGTAGGAGCTCTCCTGGGTGGTCTAATGTTTTTTGCCCCTCTGAAGAACTGCCTTAGAAGAGGATGTGAAAATAAAGGTGGATTTGTGTCGTAGTGAGCTGAAACAGCTGAAGCAAGGATTTTAATTGAGGAGAAGGAAAGTCCTTTGTGCAACATCTCAGCTAAATACTGTAGAATGTGAGGCATGTGAGGCTGAATTGTGTCTTGGCCTTTAGCTTGGTTCCAGGCACAAAACCTTTTCCATTTGTCCGAATAAGCCTTCCTGGTGCTTGGCCTCCTGGCTTCCAGAATAACATCCAGAACTGCTTGTGAAAAAGTAGCTGGTTGGTTGTTTAGTTGATTTGCTGTGCAGCCAGATTTAAAGTTTTGAGCTGGCTGTGAAGAATCTGTTTGTTTTGTTGTGTGAGCAAATGGGGTATTTTAGGCAATATCCATGGTGGGCTTTAGGCCATATTTTTCAATAGTGGGTACCAGTGCTGGCATGGCCAGTCTGGGGCTATGAGAATCAGTCGTGGTCTCTCCTTTTTGACCTTCAAAAGAACCTTTGTGAGGAGAGGTAATGGAGGGAAGGCATATGCTGTCAGGTTTTTCCAACTGAAAGAGAGAGAGTCCACTTTCCAAGCTTGATGGTGGAAGGTCCTTGTACAAAATATTGTCAGCTGGTAGTTTTGAGGACTGGCAAACAGGTCTATGTTTGGAAGGCCCCATTTTTGAGTTATCATTGCAAATATTTGTGGATCTAGTTTCCACTCGTGGGGATCTTTGATGTTTCTGCTGAGGTCGTCTGCCAATGTGTTCTTCTGTCCTGGCAGGAATTGAGCTTGTAACTGGACTTGGTAGGCCAGAGCTGTGTTCCATAAGATCATTGCTTGCCTGCATAGAAGGTAGGAATGTGTACCCCCTTGTTTGTTTATGTACCACATTACCGTGGTGTTGTCTGTCTTTATTGCAAGTTGCCCTGGATGTAATAGATCCTTGAAGGCTGTCAGAGCTTTCTGTACAACTAGCATCTCTTTTTGATTTATGTGCAGATTTCTTTCATCTGCAGTCCATAGGCCTTGAATGCATTGTCCTGCCATGTGTGCCCCCCAGGCGTAGTCTGAAGCATCTGTTGTGATAGTCTGCCTGGCTGGGGGCAAGGTGAAAGGCTGACCCTTGTTGAGGTGACATGCCTGTGACCACCATAGAAATTCCTGTTGTAGGCAAGGAATGAGAGATATCATTGTGTCCAAGCTGTGGCTGTGTTGAGACCATACGCTTTTTAGGTACCACTGTAATTTCGTCATATTCAGCTTTGCAAATGGTATTATTAGTATGCAAGATGCCATGAAGCCCAAAGCCTGCAGAATTTTTCTTGCAGTTAATTGGGTCTTTGTTAACATTGTCTTGAAATATTGAGTCAGTTGTAGTTGCTTGTCTGGCGTAAGATAAGCCTTCTGGGCCATTGTGTTCAAGCTGGCACCCAGGAATGTCATTTTTTGTGAGGGTACTAGTTTTGACTTCTTTTCGTTTACTGTGTACCCCAGGCAGTTTAGCAGATGCTTTACAAAGGCCAGGTGATGTAAGAGAATGTCTTTGCATTCTGCTTGGATGAGGCAGTCGTCCAGGTATGGATATATTTGAATTCCTCTTTGTCTGCAGTATGCAATTACTGGTGCCAGGCATTTTGTGAAAACTCTGGGTGCAGTGGATAAGCCAAAGGGCAGTGCAGAGAACTGGTAATGGGTTGAACCTGCAATGAAACGGAGGTATCTTCTGCAACTTTGTCTGATAGGGACATGCAGGTATGCCTCCTTGAGGTCCAACATTACTAGCCATGCTTCCTTGCCCAACATGGGAAGTAGCTGCTGTAGTGTTAGCATCTTGAATTTGGGTACTTGTAAGTAAGTGTTTAGAATTGAAAGGTCCAGAATTGGTCTCCAGGCATTGTCCTTTCTGGGCACTAGAAAGAGTCTTGAGTAAAATCCTTGGCCTTGCTCTTGAGTAGGTACCAGTTGAATGGCTCTCATGTCCATGAGAGCTATAATTTGCTTTTGTGCCTCTGCCCATTGATTTTCTGGTAGGTTTGGCATTCCTCTTTTCATTGGCAAGGTGTGGAAGTGGAATCTGTATCCTCGTAAAATTATGTCTAGGACCCATTTGTCCTTTGTGACTAACTGCCAGTTGCCTGCAAAAAGTGTGAGTTTTTCCCCCAAAGGGGCTGCCAAGAGACTATTGCTTGGCCAGATGAGGTGCAAGTCATTGAGTTTGCCTTCTGGTGGATTGAGGCCTGTCTTCTCCTCCCTTCTGTGTTGTAGTGCCCCATTGGCGAGGTTTAT
Organism: Protopterus annectens; assembly: GCF_019279795.1. Taxonomy (NCBI): domain Eukaryota; kingdom Metazoa; phylum Chordata; order Ceratodontiformes; family Protopteridae; genus Protopterus; species Protopterus annectens. The sequence continues at coordinate 471,014,403 of NC_056732.1, read as the reverse complement.
ACTGGGCTTGTGGTTGTCCTCTGCCCCTTGGGCATCTGTATTTATCCCTCTGCGGTCTGTCAGTGGCTGGAAAGGACCAATTTTTTGTTGGCCAGTTTCTGCTGAAGCGAGGGGGTTGTACTTGTAGGAAATCTTTGACTGTCTGCATAGATTTTGCCTTATCTTCCATTTTCTTTAAAACCTTTTCTGCTTTAACTCCAAAAAGAACATCCTGCTGTAAGGGAGCGTCTAGTAGTTTTGCTTTAACATGATCAGGCAGAGTTTATTCCTTTAACCAAGCATCCCTACGTATAACAGACCCAGTGACAGCTGCTCTGCAGGAAGCCTCTAAAGAATCAAACCCACATTGTAAGGTATGTTTGCCCACCTGCTCTGCTCAGTGGCGTGCAACAGATCCTGTACTTCTTTCAATTCAGATTGTTGAGGGAGAGTAGTTATTCTTTGCTTTAACTGAGAGATTAGGAATTGCTGATACTTAAGCATATGAAATTGACAATTCAGTGCCCTCACAGCTAGTGTGGCTGAGGTGTAAACCTTTTTCCCCCACCTGTCTAGTGCTCTGGAATCCCTCTCAGAAGGTACTGGGTTTTTAGCCATAGAAGCCTTAGCACCCTTGGGACCCTGGGAGATAGTCTCTGGGTCAGCTACTGGGCTTTTGTAAAGAAATTTGTGGGAATCAGGCACTCTGTAGTATCTGTCAGGCTTAGCCGGAGCAGGAGGTAGAGAGTCTGGGTTGAAACTGGATTCTAAATAGACATCATCCACAATGTCCAAAACTGGTGGGATGGCAAGTGGTCTGTGTTGGGGGAGTAAAAGAAACTCTCTGAGCCTTTTCTTTGAATCAGAGTAGTCTTGACTTTCCCAGCGAAAATGTTCCCTCATAGTGTGTAAAGTTTCCCCAAAGGAGTAGTCTTCAGGAGGAGAAGCTGAGGGAATAGAGTCCTCAGCATCAGAATCTTCATAAGGAGAGAAGGTATAGTCTTGGTCCTCAGAGGAGTCTGAAGAAATGGACATTTGCTCAGAGGAAGCAAAATCTTCCTCTTGTCTAGGCCTTTTGTCAGGAGGGGGCTGTGAACCCCTGATTAAAGAAATCAAATCTTCAGCCATTTTGAGAATCTGTTTCTTAGGCATAGGGCCTTGAACAGGAGACTGAAGTGCAGTCCTTTTAGTTTTAGAAGGAGTCTTCGACTTAGAAAACGTTTTAAAGGTGAGAGTTGTCGGTCTGAAAACGCCTTCTGAAACTGATGGCGGTTCTGTAGTACCGACGTCTTTTGAAGTAAAGTCGTCGGAAGGGCCTGAAGTAAAAGGCTGCGTCGGCCTGGTACATTCCGTCAAAATTTCCGAAGCGGTCTTGGGTTCCAGTTCTGCGGTAGTCAGGGGCTGCATCGAAGCCTCACTGAGGACCGGAGAACCGGAGATGGATCAGCCGAAGCCTCGGAATCTGGCTTAGGCCTGGGCTGCCTGTCCTTATCCCTGCGTCTTTTGTGCACGCCGGTAGTCAGTTGCTCCGACGGCATGTTGTAGTTAAATTTCCTACTGAAGTAGTGTTGTGTGAAATCAAAGCGTCTTTTAATAGTACACTTATTAAACCTAGCACAAAACCGACAAGAAGTGACGTCGTGGTCTGGGCCTAGGCAAGGTATGCAATAAGAATGGAAATCCTTATGAGGTATTTGCTTCCCACTAGAAATACAATTGTTAACTTTTTCTGACATCGGTCTGAGGCAAGAAACGTTTCCCCAACGGGGTACTTAGCTTTATAGAAGACTTCGGTCTGAAATTCGAATTCGAAAATCTCAGGAGTCGGCCGACTGGCACTTGCGAACTGCTTCTGCTTCGGGCACCGCGCAGCAAGAAAGACTGAAGAAAATGGCGTCGGTTGCATTATATATACCCCTGGTGCACTGACATCAGGGAAGAGGCGACAGCAACCGACGCCGGACCAAGACTTTGGAATTCCGGCCGACTGCGGGACCGCCTGACCGCAGGATAACCCAAGTGTGATGACTGCAGCAGGGTAACACGATGAACATCTACAGACCCTAAGTACTCCAAATATTTTGTGCATCGCATCATCACTCAGCCCACAGTGGAACTGGAATGAAAACATACACAGTACACTCTGAATCAGTGGAAATGCGCTAGATTTCACACTAGACACTAGGGAACTAATGTTCAAGCTATGAAGTGCATAAAAAGTGTTAGATTTAGCACAAAAAGTGCTAAGTTGGCAACACTTAACGATGGTGACAGCACATTTAACAAATACACATCGCACTGTTCGCACACTACTAGTAACTGGTGCAGGTATGCCTGTCTGTTAAAAAAAATTCACAAGTCAAGTTGCAAGGTGTGATCAAGCTAATCAGTCTGTTTTTGGGTGTGGTTCATGCAGAAGACGAATTAAACAGGCAGGTGGACAGCTTTTTGTCCTCAGCTATGCAGGTCCGTTTGGAATTGGAAAGTTGCTACTTTAAACGTGTGGGGGGGGGGCACCCCTCCCCCCTCGCTCTATGGTTCCGACGCCCATGGCCACACTACAAAAAAAAGCCACAAACCTGCCAAAAAGCAAGCAAAATGAAGGAATTTAAAGCTTCCTGCTAACCTCTGACATTTACAGTACTATGGGTTAGGACAGTGTACGAAGATAAAAACAAGATTTGCTGCTGCTGTCCCTGACTCATCAACAACTATGAGGGATCTGCAGGCAGGAAGAGGATGGCTTCTGGATAGCACCTTTTTCCTGAATGGAAAATGGACAGCACTTGCTATACACAGTTCAGAGAAATTTGAAAACATAACAAAAAACAACAAGAACAACAAAAGAAATGTACAATTGGTGAATGTCTTAATGACCCACAAAAGTGAGCAGGCAAGTAGCATGATGTACAGAATGCCATGCATGTGTTTTGAGGAATTGGCAACCGTGCTGTCATCCTGTATTATGATAACTATCTGTGAGAGAGTTGCCACAGAGTTGCTGAATGCCAACCTCGAAGGGCAACTTTTACAGTTTGCCAGTATCATTTCCATCAGATTTTGTGGTGGCAGATATAGGCACATGGCCTATTACAGCAGGATTGGATTGATGCTGCTTTTGCCTAAACATAAGACATCTGGCTGTAACTGGGTGCCTGTGGTGATTGCGCATATCTCTAGTACTCAAAGAGCTAGGTATAGGTTCATAGGTTGGTACTAGGCTATCTGCCCGAAGGCATTTATAAGCCTAGCCAGAATGTGTTGGCTTTCGCCACCCCCTTAGATTAGTTCCCTGTGCCTCTGTCCAGCAGAGCCACTGAAGTGGTCCCCGAGGTAAACTTTCTGTTTCTCATCCACTCGTCAAGGTTTCTTTTGAAGAGTGTTAGTGAGGAGCTCTGCCTAATGTAGATTGGGATCTTGTTCCAAAGCATGGGAATTCTCTGAGACAGGAATCTGTCCCTCCAGTACATCCTATTTATTGTTGTGGTGAGGTTTAGATCCATAGAGCGTGTGGCTCGAGGGGATAAGGTTTTCTTTAGGTGGAACATGTCCATCTATTCTGGGTTGTATATGGCCTTGTATGTCAGGCAGAGATCACCTCTGAGTAGGCGGTATGCAACCAAGTACAACTGGAGTTTCTTCAGTCGAGCTGCATAGGGCATCTGTTTGAGGCCAGTGATCCTCTTGGTGAGGTTCTTCTGTGGTCTTTCCAGCTGTTGCAGGTATCTTGTAAGGTCCATCCGAAATGGGGCATTGTACTCTATGATGGGTCTGATGAGTGATGAGTAGAGGGGCACAATGACCTCTTTTGATCTGGATGCGAACCCTTTTGTGATTAGGTGGGCCATGTAGAAGGATTTTCTAACCACTTTGGCAATGTGATTATCAAAGGTGAGATTACTATCTACTTGGGTCCCCAGATCCCTTATTATGTCTTCCGTATTTAGGGGACTACCACCTATGTGGTAGTTTGTGGGTACTTTGTTTTTTCCAAAGGGGATGACTATGCACTTTTTGGCATTTAGCTTGAGGCCACGATTTTGACACCAGGTATCCGTCTCAGTGAGACCCTTTTGGAGGGTGTCTGTATCAGCCAGAGAGTCAATTATAGCTCCTAGTTTGCAGTCGTCTGCGAACTTGGTCAGCCATAGTCCTCCTTTGCTTGCCTGTACCTCTGAGAAGTATATGCCGAATAGGAGGGGTCCTAGGACTGAGCCCTGGGGAATGACACTTGTAACCGGTTTAGAGTTGGACCTAGTGCCTGCAACTCTCACCATGTGGGTTCAGTCCATGAGCCAGTTGGCAACCCATCTTGTAACGTAGGGGGTTTATGTTCAGGCTGGTGAGCTTGTCTATAATACCAGAATGGGGAATGGTGTCACAGGCCTTAGCGAGGTCTAGATAGGCTGTGTGTACCACCTTTCCCTCGTCTATAGCCTTGGTAACTGTCTCATAGAAGTCCACCAGATTTAGGAGGCATGATCTGCCCTTAAAGCCAAACTGGGCAGGGTCCAGTGTTTGGAGGTTCCTAATGCCTCTGTTAATGAGTTGCATGATGATGTGCTCTATGGCCTTGCAGACCAAGCTAGTCAGGCTTATATGGTTGTGACTCCACCTTTGTGGAGCACAATAACCGTTGCTGTGCTCCACTTTATGGGTATGTAGCCTGTGGAGAGGCTGAGTTTAAACAGTGTGTTTAGGTGACGGGTTAGTTCGTCTTTGAGCTCATGTAGGACTCAGCCTGGGATGCCGTCCGGTCCCATTTGTGCTGTGTTTTTGGCTTTGGAGAGCGCTGTTTTAACCTTAGTGTCTGTGACTTCAGGGACTCTACATTCTTCTGGTATGGTTATGGGCCCTTTTGGGTGTGAGAGGGGGGCGAAGTTTGCGCTGAACCTGTCTGCCAAGATGTTGGCGATATCAGTCGGTTCAGTGTATTTTGTGCCATTCTGCACTAACTCCAAGCAGATCTGAGCATTGCCACTTAGATTCTTGACATAGCTAAAGAATGCCTTGTGGTTATCTTTGGAGTCCTTGGCAATTTTTCTTTCAAAGCTCGCCTTGGATGATTTTATGAGGGATCGTAGTTTCTTGCTGATACTGATCAGGGATGTCTTCCCTTCTTGGGATTTTACTCTTTTCTGTACTAGTTTCCTCCATCTATTGTATAGCTTGTTTATGGCAGGAGTCCACCAGACTGGTTTGCTTTTCTTGGAGGAGTGAGTCTTGGTTTTGCTTGGGATGACACAATCCATGCATTTTTGTAGCTGCCCATAGAATGCATTAGTAAAGGACTTTTCAGCTTGGACAGTGTTATCCTTCAGCATGGGGGCTTTGAAACCTTCCACCTTGGTCTTAAGTAATGTGAAGTTCGCTTTTGAAGAATTTTTCACGGTGGTTTTCTTGTCTGGGGGTGGGGGCGGAATATGGATATCCAAGGTGATTTGTTTATGGTCAGCTCTAACCAGCGAGGGGTTGACCTCTGGTGTGGAACACCAGTCACCCATGTTGGTGATGACCAGGTCCAATATGTTGTCACCTCTGGTGGGAGTGTTGACCAGATGAACCAGGGGGTTTGAGTTTATAAATTCTAGGAAAAGTTGGGCAAGGGAGTTAGTACTTGAGTAGTTCTCCCAGTTAATGTTTGGGTAATTGAAATCACCCAATATTAGGGTGTTTGGTAGGACCTTTATATTTCCCAGTGCTTCCAGAAATGTGGATGGGGGTCCTGGGACATGGTGGGTGATCTGTAGCAAGCTACAATTTGAATTGCAGTTTTGCCCATTGTTAGTTGCACGTGGATGATCTCTGAAGTATCATGCTGTGCCACTAACCTGGAGGTGTGGGTATCCTTGATGAATATGGATACGCCCCCGCTTTTTGCATTTCGGTTTGGGTTCTGTGGCCAAAATGTATGGTATGAGTTGTAGCCTGGTAGTGCTGGGGTGCTCTCTGGAGCCTTAAACCAGGTTTCTGTTACTGCACATATATCAATTTTCTCCATACTGAGGAGTGCCTTGAGTGTGTGCATTTTGAGGTTTAGACTTCTGACATTAAGTAGCATTACCCTCAGTTTTTTCTTACTTGTGCTATTTATGGTGGTGGGTTTGTCTTTTGAGCCTTGCCTAAAAAAGTATGTTGACAGTACTATAGCCAGTACTGACTGGTGATATGACAAAGAAGGATAGTAGTACATCTGCTATGCTGTTATGCAAAGGGACAATTCACAGACTATTCGGTCTCCATACCCCAACAGTGAAGCACATTTTATTCAGACCTCTATTCTTTAAGCCTTGCATGGTTTAACTTGATGGTCAGCCACTTACCTGAACTGGATGTGTTGAGTACCTATATGCAGTTAAAGACCCTATCAAAATTTACAGTGGAGATACAACACCTCAAGAAGTTCAGTTGCCTACATGTTCTTTGTAAGAGGTATAGCACCAGAGTTTCAAGGAATGTTTACTGCCCACTCCCCTGCCTCACAATGTTCTGGAAAGCAGCACCCCTCATTAGTGAGCACTGCCTTTAATGTTCTGTAATGCAGCATCCATCATTAGTGTGCATTGCCTTTAATGCTCTGTAATACAGCACCCCTCATTAGTGAGCATTGCCTTTCATTTTCTGGAATGAAGCACCCCTCATTAGTGAGCGCTGCCTTTAAACCTAGAATGTGGCAGAGGCATGCCAAGTACTCTTGCATAAGCCTCTTGGCATCAGCATTAGCTGAAATACAGGCTATAAGCTATAAGGAAGAAAGTCCTTGATGACCCTAATAAACAGAGGTTGCACTCAGAAGATTAGTGCTGAATACATCATCACCAAAATTACACATAATAATGCCATAAATACATTTGTAGATCCACAGTAGTTTCTCTCTTGAAAATTGTGTGCATAGGGTCGTGTATGAGTACCAAACACTGCTAGACACCTACAGTGATGCAATACAGCTAATGCTATTGCTACCAGTGGGAATACTTACATGGTTACATTCACTATCTGCACTATATGCAAATGAAATGTGTTCCACTGTCACAGATAAGGCAACTGAATCTTCTGTGACTTGTCCCTTTCTATGACAGCACAGCAGGAAGGAAAGCTGGTGTACCACTTCACTCTTTGTTATATCGCCTGTCAATACTGGACATAGTGCCAACATACCTAGCTCTTTGAGTTCTACAGATATGTCACATGGTTATTTTCTTCCAAAGTGATGTGATGAGGTCCATATATCCGTGGTCTGACACATTTTCCAAATTACACTTGAGACAGGTGCATGTACTTAACAGACAGTGCAACGCCCACACACTGGACTATGCACAAAAATCCCAACTAATTTCCACAGCTTTTTGAGCACCTGTATTCATTTTAGACTAAGGTGTACAGGTACCTCCCATTGACTCCTACCATGTATCCTTCCCCCAGCCTTTCTGATGAACTGTTTGCACACCATCACCATGTAGCATGCTGTTCGACCATATTCATGAATCATACTCGTGTATTCTCCTAGCTTTGTATGTGGTAACTTGACAATCAGCTTGCCACCTTAGAATCCCAAATAAGTCATTATAAAACTACTCCTTACATATTTTTATGCAACACTAGGACCACATTCCAAAAGAGTTGCTCTCGGTGTAAGTATGCCCTTATTCCAAGAGACTTGATCTTAATTTAAGTGACTTACATCAGTCTAAGGTCGGTCTATAAACAAGCTTACACTAAGATCCATTTTCCAAAAGACCTGCGCTCATTGTAAATGGTCACTTAAACAGAGCAGGTCTTTTGGAATTGGGCCCCATATTATGATGACTATTTTGGCAACTTTCTGAACAGAGCACTCTGACTTTATGAAATGTCTGGTCTTTCAGTACTAGGTACATTCTTTGAAACAATTCAGTACTGCGATGCATGCGATAGTGAACATGTTTTCAGAAAGATAAGAAGCATCAAACATGAATTCAGAAAGTGGAAAGTAATGCTACGAAAAACAAACAATGAACTTGGATTTTAATGAGCTGATCTCGACAGAGTGCATTAAATATGAACTCAAGAGGTGGAAGAGATCTTAGTCTAAAAGATCTGAACATGAAGTTAAGAGGTGGAAAGTGGGAACAATGTAAAGAGAAACTGTTCACAGTTTCCAGTATAGTTTCTAATACTTCCAATTACATTCTTTGTCGAGTCCCCGAGGCTCCAAAGTACCATACTTTAATATCAACAGAGTTTCTTTTTTTAAGAGTTTGTTTTTTAAAAACACACATTCACCTATGCCAACTTGCAATTTTTCCAAGACACAACCCCTAAGAGAATCAGGGTTAGAGTTGTGTGCTGTCAAAAAATGACTCCCAAGGGGACTCTCTAATTTTTTATGTCCCTAACATGTTCTTGCAGCCTAAAACTCCTGTAAGTTTCCCCTATGTAAAACTTCTTACATCCACATCTCAACACACACAAACAAACTCTAAAACAGAAACCCTGCTGATTTTAAAGTATGGTACTTTGGAGCCTCAGGGACTCAACAGAGAATGTAATTGGAAGTATGTGATTTGAATTGTATGCTTAACTGATTAATTGTTTTGTGCAGTATGCTGTATATAAGCAAACAGTATTTTGTAGTGTTTTTACTCTTGGAAGGCTGTGTAAGCCGAGGTGCTAAGTGTTTCATTAAATTCGCTTACTTCTTGGATCAGTGGTCTTGGTGGTATTTTATTAAGAAAATGAAACAGGCTGGGATAGAGAAAGAGCAAGAACAGAGAGAGGTACTAGTTGCAGAAAGAGAAAAGCAGTATAAGCACAATACAGAGATGTTTAATTTTCATCATAGCATGTGAATAGCAGCTCTGAAACGCAAGGCCAGTGTGCTAAAGCACTTCTTCAGTATTAAGAGGAGATGACGCTAAAGCACTTCTTCAGTATTAAGAGGAGGTGAAGCTAAAGCACTTCTTCAATATTAAGAGGAGGTGACTATGATACCTTTATCAGGCATGTGAATGTGTGTTTATTCTGCAACAAATAGACCAGGGAAATAGTGAGCTTTTTATCCATTCTGCTCAAAGGCAGTTTGATTTATGTCTTATCAAAAGTAAACAATACTGTTTTAATTGTTTAAAAGTTAAAAAAAAAATGTTCACAAGAGACATTTTAACTCCTGGAGTTTATAGAAAAGGTCTGGAGAGCACAGGAGGGGTTCCTGTCAGCATCTCAAACATCGACAATATTGAATACGATATTGTTGACACATGAATGCCAAAAGTGCAGAACATCGAATGGGTAAATGGAAATCTCTGTAAGGGGAGATTTCCATTTACTACAATGTAATGCGGTCTTGGAGTTGGTATATTTAAGTAGTGGGGGTGTGGGCAGAGAAGGGGGGGCTTGACCCCTGCCTACACCCTTTAGGTTTTTTGTTTTTATTGTTTTTATATTGGCATTCGAAAATTTAATAGTTCGATCATTTCAGTTCGATATTTAGTGATTCCAACTATTACATTTTTGGAATGCTGATATAGACCCCACAGGAGAAAAGCAGAAGACATTGTCAGTTATTTCACTGTAGAACTAAACACAAACTTTAATAGGCGAGTGAGTGGATATCAAATTACTGCTTCTGAAATGCTGAAGTGAACACCTCACTAGGGAAGCGTTGCACACTGGTAGGTGTGATTTCTCTGGAAGAGACCAGGGAAACAAACTCCTATGCTCTGGGTTTGGGACAAGGATGCAAGACAGGGCTGACCCTTGCAATAGTGAGGGAAGAGTTCCTTTTCCCTAACGCGAAGCTAACTGCATGGAGATTTTAGAAAAAAAATACATGTGACCCAAGCTTGAACCACCCCTGATGGCTGACTCTGTGATGACCCCATCAGTCCAGGTCAATCCTTTTCTCAGTAATAGAGAATGAATGGGTCAGTTGTTGGGTGGGAGAGGGCTGATGAATGGAAGGCAGCAGGTACAAAGTATGGCAAAAAATGTATAGGAGAATTTTTATTTATTTATTTATTTACATTTGTTGACCGGGAGTTTTTAGAATCTGGCTGACAGACCAGGAACGTACAACAGCTAGAGAGATAAGTAAAAAGGGTGAACTGTTTGTAGTCAACAGGGCACAGCTGCACAACAGCAACTTACTTAGCAATATCCATAAGTGTAAGGAAACTGGTCAGTAGTACTCCAAACCATCATAGCAGGTTCCACAGTTTATGGGTAAAGCCACTGATTCTAGTATATGCTAAGGTTTTGGGGTTAATTGTTTTCAGTTTAACCAAGGCATGTATGTTCCACATGCCCACAGCAACAAGGTGAGGAACAAAAGCTAAATAAGGAAGCTATGTGAGGTGACGCCACAGTAATGATGGGTTGTCTTGCAACAACAGCTCTTTTAAACTACCACAATGGCCTATGCCTCATACTCACAGATACATCACAACAGACTTAATCCTGCAGATCTTAAAGGACAACCACACCCACAGACAAAACACATGTTTATTTCATCATGGTTCGGTGTTTCCTACATTTTAACACCACTTTGGGACTATTTAGAGCTTTTTAGATATTTTTATACACAATTTCTGACTCTGGCCACATGGGGTCTGGCATCTTGAAATAATTCTGTTTAGTCTACCTCTAAGGATCCCAGCATGCATTGTTTGTCTCCAAAAAATTGCATCAGATCTGCCACGTTTTCCCTAAAGCTCCTGTCAATGAACTGATTTTACAGGCATTCACTGCTGTGTTATAGTCACCTACATTTGGTTAAAATATTATCCTTTTTCAATGACTACTTCAAACACAAGCAGTGCAAATGCTACAGAACAGAATTGAAAAGTGAATTTTATTGCTCTTTCTTCTTAGAAATGCTAACTTGATTTCTTTTGTGAAGGCTGAAATCTAGTTCTTCAAGATATCTCCCCTCCCCCTTCACACCTACCTTCCCTAGCTGTCAAAGAGCTAAGTGTAATTTGACCCATTATCTGCATGTGATTGACAGCTCACAGCAGGTGACCAGACTAATGTACTGTTTTCTTGTCAGCCTTTCCTTCCTTACAGTGGGAGACTTTTTTTGTTGCACTCCTGTCAAATTTAGAACCAAGCTCCATAGCACTGGGAGTAATCACTGTTTTACAAAGCATCAAACTCCCACTTATTTTTCCTTCACGTTTTGTTAAATAGCTAACAAATGATGCACTATAAACACGAAATATTTCAGACTTGCATGACAGCACCCACATGCTTTTTTTAAGTGGTAATTTAAGAAAATTATGATATTGCATATCTGATGTAATGTTGTCGATTAATTGTGGCAGACATCTGCTTCTTATGAAAAACATGCAATTAATGTCTACGCATGGTCATTGCAAATTTATGCTCTTAGTTTTTGCAGCTGTTACTGTGCTTCTGCCTGTACTTTGTCAAATATCGGTAGGGCTCTTCAGAAAAGTGAGATTATAGTTTGACATTTTTGCTATGTTAAGAGTGGGCTGGGCAAGACAGCTCTGACATCACAATGTGGAAGTTCCACTGGCTCTTCTATACAGCAAACAAATCAGGCTGGGATTACATCACTTTGGGGGAGGAAACATCCCAGTAGCTAGAGAAAGAGCTCTGGCAGAGGTGACATCATCATTTCAGAGCCAGCTAGAGGTTTTTCAACTTGGTTTTCAAAGTGAAAGTAAAACAGTACAGAAAGGTAGGAAGCCTAATGGGGAAAACAGTTGAGTGGATTAGTTTTTAAAGCCGCATGGGTGATTTTTCGAGGCTGTATCAACGAACAGGCACTAAAAGAGACAGCAGGTTGAGCAATCTGCTTTAATATCCCACTGTTGTCCTTTAAAAAAAGGAACATTATTTGCTATGGCAATTCATTCCAGTCAATGCCATGGAAGCAACATCTTTTTTGGTACCATTTGCTTGTGTTCACTTGGTTTGGGAAAGAGGCAGGGAAAAAGCAGGTAGCAGTGTTTGTGGACACTGCAGCAGATATTTCACTAGGAAATAGTTTAAATGACGCAGTACCTTACATAAATGCAGTTAAGGGACCCTGGCATGGAGAGAAGTATATGGAAATGAAGGGTATTAGACACCCTGTAAAGGCACACACCTCCAATAAAAGCTAGTGAAGTACCTACTTCAGTGAAAGAGGTAGGTGGTGGCTGCAAGCCTGACTCCGAGTCACAGCCTTCAAGACAGACTTCACTTTCTTTGGAAGGGAACCGAGTAGGATAATAAAGTGCTGAGAAAGACACAGTTCTCACATCCTATCTTACAGAACACGAAGGAGGTGGCCAAAGATGTTCCTGTTTTTCAATGGGAAGGTGGTCTGTATACTGGGACAAATGCTAACTGCACAGAGAACAGTACTTAAAGTGGGGTTGGAGAAGTAGTGCAGCAACTGGAATTCCCAAAGGCCAGCAAACATATACCAACATATACTTCTGGTCATAGCCAATGACATTCCTTTCTCAGGCCATATGGGCATAAAGCACACAAAAAGATGGCTTATGCAAAACATCTACTGTCTATACTCTGCAAAAGATGCAACAGTGTACTGTAATTCATGTAAGTAGAGACAAAAGGTTGGTAAAGCAGGAGACAAAGGCAAGGCTGCTCTGGTATGCTTATCTCTTTTATAGGGCAGCTGTGCAAAATATGTGGTCTCTTAATAGCCTATGCACCACAGGCAGGAGATATACCTTGGTGACTGTAAACTATGCTACTTGGTAACTTGGGACACTGGCACTGGCCCTATTAAGTTAGAGGTGGTAGAAAATGTCTGTTAGAAATTTCAGTGGATAGCAGATGAGAAGTGAGATGGCTCACTCTCAAGGTTCAGAGTTCATGTCTATAAATTCTGTTCATCTTTTTCAACTACTAAAGGCTCATAAAAGTCAGAGTTAGGAGAGACTGCAGTTGTCTTCAGTAAGTGATAGATAGTTGTTAGTCATTTTCTTATGCCATTTGTCTGCCACAAACCTCTTAATTTACATTTCTAGGTGTAATAGTACTTCTGATTAATTTCTTTAGGTAAACAATTGCTTTACTCTTAGTTAGAAGCATATGAACAGCTGTTTATTAATGTATTTAAGAATAGCTATGTTAAATGAAAGATTATTAGCCTCTTCTGGGGTAAGATATCTCAGTAAGGTAAAAGAAAAACAAAGCAAAGGACAGTTTATACTCCTGCATAATAGACCAAACCTGGAATAATATTCCTATGGACATTAGATCAACACCTACAGGTCCCACAGACTCTGTACTTGCCTTTCTCTGGGTTAAACTGTGCCTTTTATTTCCCTTTCCTTTTTTCTTTCTCTTACACACACACTCTTCAGTTTCTCTTCCACAATTCTTCCTCCTTGCAACCAACTATACACACTCAATATCTGTCTCACTGCTTCTAACATCTACCCTTATTTCTTCTATAGCCATGCATCCACAACCCCTTTTTCCAATTTTTGCACATGGGGTCATGGTGTCACCTCAACAGCGAATCATCTACAGTCAAGGTTTATACTGCGGGGTGACTAGCCCTGCCACGATTGTTCTTCCATACCACACAGTCACATGCACACACACACACACCTAAGATCAATTTAGAGTGTCCAATCCACCTTCTGCATGTCTTTGGAATGTGAGAGGAAACTGGAACACCCAGAGGAAACCCACAAAAACACAGGGAGAACATGCAGATTCAGCATAGACGGCACCCCAGATGAGAATCAAACTGGGGAATCTCCAGTTGTGAGGTGATATCTCTATCCTCTGCGCCACTGTTCTCCTTTTCTTCTCCACCTTCCTTTGATGTTTCTTAGCTTATAACAGTCTTCTTACTGCCATGTTTATGTTTCTGCACCTCCTATACCTTAAAACTTTTTCTTTCTCCATAATATTCAAATATATGTCTTTTGATAGTCTCTCATGCAATTATGTTTTTTAAATTTTTTTTATCTCATTTGTATAATTTAACTATATTTATGTTGCAAAGCTTTTAGATATATATATATATACACACAGACACACACACACACACACACACACACACACACACACACACACACACACACACACACATATGGGTTCCCTTTGGAATCTTGAAATACTGAAACGTCGAATTTCAGTATTTTGAGACCATATTGTCAAATCTGCAGTTGCGTGAAACTGCAGAATATCGAACCTGCAGTGCTGATGGTGTGTTAGGTAAGTATTATGTTTTTTAAGGGTTTTGTGGAGGGTTTGTGTGTATGTGAGTGTGTTGGGGAGTGTTAGGTTTGGGATAGGGTAGGTAGGTAAAAGTGTGAGTGTGTCAGTGTTGAGAGTGGTGGTGTTTGTATGTATGTGATGTGTGTTGTGCAAGGGGGGTGTAGAATGTGTGGTGGTGGGTTTTCTGTCTTTCGGTGCTTAGTGCGGCCTCACAGTTAGTATATATAAGTAGTGGGTATGTGGGGGGGTGCAGGTGGCTTGCCCCCTGCTTATAGGAAGGGTAGGTGTGTATGTTTGTTTTGTTGTAGTGTTGGGAGGTAGGCGCATTTGTGTTCGTATGTGTGGTGTAGTGTTTTGTTTATGTTCACGGTTTTGTTTTTTGGCTTTATAGTCCTGAGCTACTGAAATTTGATATTTCAGTATTTCGAGATTATATATATATATATACATATATGCAAACACACAATCTGTATTATGTCTTATGGAGTTTTTCTCCCTGCTGAAAATGGGCTTAATGCTCAGTCAGGCATTCCCAGTAATCAAATAAATAAATAACTAAGCCTTTGGACTTTGAATGAAGTGGGCAAATCCCTGGGTAGCTAGTATTTACACTTCTGCTCATTCCTCTGAACATTTTAGAGCAAGAAATCTGGCCAAAGCCTAAAATAATGGGGAAACAAAGGCCTAAAAATAGGGACACATTTTAAATATTGCTCTTATAGACTGATACGGTTGCTAGAATCAAATATTTTGTGTTAACATGCATTTTCTGGGGCATATAAAGTCTGAAACTCAAATGTGTGCCATTATTTCGTGACTTCAGTCCTCTGTGATTTGTCAGAAAACCAGAAATTTTAGAAAGGAACAGACCAAAAAATACGAGGCAAAAAATCTAGACATTCTGCAAAAATGTAGACAGTTGAGAGATATGCTTCTGCTTACAATGTGGAACTTTTTTGACTGTGGCTGTTGTGAAGTCCTAAGCAGTAGTCTTCACTTATATATTTGTAAGATCAAATCCCTCACGTAAATTATCTGTTGTCATATGTGTGATTTTTAAAGCCCACACCATGACAGGCAGAATGATTACATATCATTTTTTTTTTCAAGATTTACCTAAGCCAAGCTAGAGTTTTTACTGTTTGATACTTTAAACCTTCTGTAACAGAGGCCCATGGATAATGACCCCTTAAAGACATCAAGTGTTTCAGCTATATGGCTTTTGAACATCTGTGACATTTTCCTTTTTCAGGCCAATAAAGCCTACATAGGAAACTAGGGTCTGTAAACCCAGCTGATGTCCATAACCATTAAGGTGTCTGCAAAATATCCCAAGTAACAGCCAAATCAAAGCGTTAAGGACATCACGTGTTTTAGCTATATGGATTTTGAATGCCCACGACTTTTTCCTTTTTAAGTCTTTATGGATTCATTCAGGCCAATAAAGCCAAACCCCACTAGCTGCAGACATGCATGTTTCTGCCTTCTAATGACCTTGTCAATGCAGCATAAAGGACTGTTTGGTTGTACTTCAGAAGCACAGGGTCCTAGTGGGGTTTGGCTTTATTGGCCTGAAACTTAAAAAGAAAAAAAGGAAAAAGTCATGGACATTTAAAAGTCATACAGTTGAAACACTTGATGTCCTTAGGGGCCATTTGCATTTATCCCATGGACCTCTATTACAGGAGGTTTAAGGTATCACACAGTGAAAACTCTAGCTTGGCTAGGTTTTTCTTGTAGTTTTTACTAATTTGTTTGGCTGTGTGACCTTTTTACTCTGTTTTTTTTTTTTTTTTAAGAGTTACAATTTATCTATGACATCTCTCTATCTTCAACACATTTCCTTGGTCTGTGCTTCTTTTTCCATCCTTGCATTAAAGCTGCTTGGCAAACTGATTCTTGTCATCTCCAAGACTATACTCAATCCATACTATAAGCCATGCTGCCTCTTTTCCCTTCGCACTTCCTGCATTTTATCACTCTTGTCACTGCAATGTCAGTATGTACATATAAATAAATAAATAAATAAATAAATACAGTGCCATCATATGGGATTATAGGTCATTCTGTACTTCATGTAAAGCATTTAAAATGTGTACTAACTAAAGTAACTGCTGGAAAGTGTCATTAGGTTTACTATTTTAACTGGAAATCTGTACATGTTTTTGACAAAAGGTAGAGGCACACCTTACTGCAATGTCAGGAGTTGATAGAATGACAGGTTTTCTATTAACATGAATCTTCTGAAGGGAAAAATATCTGATTTTTTTCTGACTTCAATCCTGAATGACTTGTCAGAATGAGGAACAAACTATTCTGTAAAAAATCTAGACAGCTGAGATGTGTGTACAGACAGAAAGAAAACTAATGTTAAAAAAAAAAAACAGTTATAAGCCTAGTTTGACAGTAAACTGTATGAATGATACAACGAGAGAGGTAGGGAGGGATAGAAAGTGCACAGATGGGGACATACAGTGAAAAATCTTAATTTATCTAAAGACGCAACAATATAAGGAATTAAATTCAGAGATAAATGAGAAGTTTAATAAACCAGGCAAAGAAAGTAAAATGGTAGCAAAATGTAAGATGGCGGGGGGGGGGGGGCTTGGGGGTGGTGAATGTGGTCTGAATATGGTGCAGGGGTTTTAAAAGCATACTATTTTGCAATTGTGGCATTAGTAATACCAGCATCTACAACAAATTTAAATGAATGCACTAGAATCACAACCCCCAAGTACTGGAAAGAAGACAGAAGTATTTAGAATGTTTTATCAGTGCTTTCCACAAAAATACTGACCCAATACATGGAAAAAGGGAAGGAATGAAATAGAGGACATTTTGACGAGATTCAGAGAAACAGACATCATCATCATCAATGCCCTTTTCCACCACATGGGGTCAGGGTATCATGATACTTGTCACCATTTCTCCCTATTTATTGCCACTCTCCTACCTTCTCTGACACTCATGTCTTACTGTCCCAGGTCCACTACTTTGCTGGATGCCCTCGTTTCATCTTGCCTTCTTCCCATCTATCCCAAATCATCTTCACAAGATTCTCTTCTGGTTTTCTGCACATGTGCCCAAAGTACCGTAATCTGTTCTCTTTGACCTTTTCTGCAATTGTAGCTACTTTGGCTTCTGCTCTTATGTCCTCGTTTCTTCATCTGTCCCATAGCGTGCATCCTACCATCCATCTCAGCCACTTCATCTCTAGTTTCCTTAACTGGACTCTCTTTGTTGCCCAGATTTCTGTACCATACAGAAGTAATGGTCGCACCACTGTTTTGTACACCTTACTTTTCAGTTTCTTTGGCATCCTTCTGTCATATAACACCTAACATTCTGTACCAGTTGGTACTTAGTTTTATCCCTTTTGCCTTCAGTTTTGCATTCCATTCCCCTAACCTTTGCTGAAGTCCTTGCTCAGAGTCTGGCTGTAATGCCACATCATCTGCATACAGTAACTTTGTTGAGCTGTCTCCTCCAATCGGTTGGCTAATGTGATCCATCCCCAGTATGAACAGCAGTGGGCACACAGCTGAACCCTGATGCACACCCACTCTCACTGGGAAACCTTCTGTGAGACAGAGTCTTCTTGAGTCATTGGGTCCTTGTACATAGCCTACACTAATTTGACCAATGTTTCTGGGACTTTGAACCACCACAACACTGCCCAAATCAACTTTCTTGGGATTTTGTTATATGCTTTCTCCAAGTCTAGGAATGCCCAGCTGAACTCTTTCCTCATCTCTCGCTATCTGTCTCAGCTATCTGTTTCACTGCAAATATCAGGTCAGTTGGGCTGCATCCTGATCTGAATCTGAACTGCACATCTCTCATCTTACTTTCTACTGCTTTGCCTATTCTTTTATCAATCACCCTCTCCAGAACTTTCATACAATGTGAAAGGAGCTTGATACCTTGTACTGCCCACAGTTGGGAATATTTTATTCTTGAATACTGGCACTGGTATGATTATTCTCCATTCATCTGTAATACACCTTTCTCTCCACACTGCTAGGGGTATCCTCAGGAGCCATTCTCCCCTATCTCACCCAGCATCTTAATCAAATCTGTTGTGGCCTCATCTGAGCCTGCTGCTTTCCCTCACTTAATTTTCCTTAGTGCTATTTTCACTTCTTCTGTGTGGACTCCTCCTCTTCTCTCATTGTAGGCTGTATCTGGGACAGTACAGCTTCAGTGGGGTTCTGTTCATTCAGAAGCTCCTGAAAGTACTTCTTCTATCTGCCTTTGATGTCCTGTGGACTGGTGAGCAGGTTGCTGCTGGCTTTTATGAAGGATGTCTAACTTTCTTCTTCATCTTTCTGTCTTTGCCTTGCAACCTGCTATAGTTTGTTTGTGCCATCTAGTGACTTACTTTCCAGACGCTAGAATGCCTCTGATGCCTTGCTCTTTGCTATTACAACTGCTCTTTTAGACTCTTTGTTAGCAAACAAGTATTCATTCCTAGCCTGGACAGTCTTTTCTATCTCCCACTTCTTCCTGTACTCTTTCTTACTTTTGATGACTTCCAGTACTTCTGCATTCCACCACCAACTTTCCTTATGTACCTTATTTCCATACCTGGTTTGGACACATATCTGTTCTATAGTACTCACACATGCTGTTTTAAGGCACTCCCATTCTTCATCTCCATCTATTTCTTCTTCTTCTTGAGGTGCTAGAGCCCGGAGTAATTCCTTGAATTGATTGAATGAATGAACTGTTGTGTTTTCTCTCCGGTCAACTTCCACTTCTGGTCTGTATTGACCTTAGAGTCTTCTATAACCACTGCTTGCAGCTGATTATGGCAACCAGTGGTTTATGCTGTGGGATGACTGTTTCCCTGGGGGTGACTTTCCAATCACTGATTCTACCCCAGTGCCCTTTTCTTACTAAGAGAAAATCTACCCGAGTTGCATGTTGGCCACTGTTGTATGTGATCTGGCAATTTTCTCTCTTTCTGAACCATTTATTGACTACTATTAAGTCATTTGTCAGACCAAAGTCTAGAATGGACTCTTGCCCCACCCATGTGGACCCAGCTATCCTCATAGCTTGTTCTGTCTGTCCTGATATGTGCATTCAAGTCGCACATTATTAACGCTAATTCATGTTGCCCTACCTTATCTAGTAGGTCTTGCAACTGCTGTCTGAATGCACTCTTTTCCTCAGTATCACAACCCTGTTGTGGGGCATAGGCTGAGATCATGTATATTGCCCTGTCATTAGGCTGGAGTCAAATTGACATGAGTCTGCCACTAATCCTAATGACCTCCCTTGGGTCTACTTCTGATTGTCGAAAACCCAGTAAATTGACTATCAGAAGATCGAACCTATTTAAGCGAAAGTGCACTACATCAAAAATGCACTTCGCAAAAAACGTTTCTCTGAAACGCATTACAGTGGGGATAAGGAAATATTTTCCCCACTGTAGTATGATCTCAGGGTTGGTACATTTAAGTAGAGGGGGGTCTGGGGGGTGCAGGGGGGCTTGCCCCCCTGCAAAATATTGTTTAAAGGAGTTTTGTTTTTTTAAGGTTCAGAGAACTGGCTTTTGTGAAAGTGCACTTTTGATGTTATGCACTTTTGCTTAAATGGGTTTCAATGTTGCTTGTTCGATATTGTGAGATTTTGATCAAGCAAAATAGACTCCCTCCCTCACAGTCTGCTGAAGCCTCACCCTCACCACAATTCCCACACCATTTCTAGCATGTCCTCCTCCCGTACAGTAGACTCTGGATCCCAAGTCAAGTTGCTTTGCTGCATTGCCCTTCCACCTTGTCTCCTGGATACATGGGATGTCCATCCACTTCCAAGCTGCATATTGTCAGTGGACATAAATTGAGTATAGCAATTCGTAGCTCATGTTTAGTGAACTGACTGGTTTTATGTCCAGCTTTTGCTCAGCAGAGTTATTCTAGATAACCCAAGTTGGGCAACTGGACACCAACCAGCCAGTAGCTTATTGACCCAGGGCTGCTGAAATTTATGGTGGGTACACATTGGTCAATAGGGGCACATACATCTGTCACACCATTAGCATGGGTCCCTAGCATAATTCCGAGTAGGCCAGGTTCTCAACCAACTTATCACTGGCAAACCATGCCCATTTGGAGACATTAGTCAATACAACTTCATCACCTAGAGCCATGTTTTACACTGCTGAATGGCTAGTCCTGCCATGGTGTGTAGTCTGTGATCTATGTTCTCCTAACATAAGAATACTTTGTACCACAATAGATGCCCAAAGCAGTTGGTTTATACAACTCTTCCCTGTATAGGGCCCCATGTAGAATCTGTGCTGCTGCCCACAGCTGCATTCTTTTTGGTGAGTTTGAGATGGAAACATTCAGCATGTTTTTCAGAGGTGGGAGGAACTCCATAGAGACTCTGGGAGAACATGCAAACTTGAAACAGAAACTGACCAGATGTCAGGATCGAACCTTGTACCTTGTGCATGGGAGGTGAAGACCTTAACCATTATGCCAGCTGGCCTCTACTAAAACATGACAAGCCCCCTGCCCTCCCCACTCCCCCCCTCCCCCCAAAAAAAGAGATGGCAAACACTTGCCTGTATGGAGAAGACAATCAGAATGAATATCTTCTAGTACTTAATTAAAATAAAAGCTTGA
The DNA here is from genome assembly GCF_019279795.1 of Protopterus annectens. Taxonomy (NCBI): domain Eukaryota; kingdom Metazoa; phylum Chordata; order Ceratodontiformes; family Protopteridae; genus Protopterus; species Protopterus annectens. The sequence continues at coordinate 470,993,593 of NC_056732.1, read as the reverse complement.
AAATATATTTTGACAAGAAGAGAAAACAGATATTACTGCTATAGTATGGGATGGAAAGTGACTAATGCCTAGCTGTACAGGGAAACTTCTGGAAACGAAGATAAAAGATTTTGGATTAACAAACTATTCCATGATGAAAAACACTGTATATTCAGCTCATGTGGAATTAAACAAAACATCTGTCATGTGACTAGTAAAAGAACTCATTCAGCAGACATGCTGTATTCACATTTCAAAAGTATTTGGTCTCTTCTGTATAGGAAATTCATTACATAGCTTTAGGCCTTAGATGCATTGGCAAAACTAGTTATGTGAGTTACAAAGTGATTGTAAAACTTGAAAACATCAAGGAGTAGAGTCTGTTAATACAAAACCACAACTGTGTCACGTAGCACGATGCTATGGCCTATGCTACTCAATAACATGATCAACACTTGTGAGTGGATAAAAAGAAAGGAATGCACAACTGTGAGTGACACAAAGGTACCTGATGGAATAAAGGTGTAACACTACAAGCAAGGGATTACATGGGTGCAGCCTGTGTTACACAATGGAACCTCTAAGTGCAGTTAATTTACAGCACAAAGTCAAATTAAAGTTCAATTTCAACTTATGAAAAAAAACATAACTTTTGCTAATATCATCCTTGTCACTTACACTGCAACATTAGTTCACTTTTAACATTTTTCTGTGGAACTCAACGGTATTTGTAGTTCAGATGCAGTGTTTCAGCTTAGATCAAGCAGTTTGCAGTCCTAAGATATAGCTACAAATCATTTCTGGTACTCCTTTAGTAAATTTACTAGACTTCCAATGTTTCTTCCATCACCTTCACTCCTTCTGATCAGGGTACATAAAAGGTCCCCACTCTCAGCAACAAAATCCTTCCTCATGAAAGGCAAACATTTTTGACATTATGGGCTTCTACTCATTTTTTTTTACCAACATTTCTCCAAGGTAACTCGCATCAGTTTGTGTTATTAAAAGTTTTCACTGTCATAATATGAAGACTTTAATACTAACACCAAGTTTTCACAGTTATTATGGCAGGGTGGAGAGACCAGGTGCCTTAGGCACAAGCTGTTTGGGGGTGTGAGTGGCGTTGTAAAAGAGTATGTGAACCACTCTTTCATCCTTCTGTATATGCAAAATCCACTTCTATAGTTTGCTAATAGATGTATGACATACATGCTGTGAGAGCATTACATCACTAAAGGGGGAGTGTGCTCACTGACAACATTTTACACTTTCTAACAGTTAAACTGCGTATTACTTAGTGGCTTCAGTTCCTATTTATGTGTCAATCCCTGACATGTTTAAGATTTATTTAGCTTTGCTCATTTTGTCTTAAGTTGAATAAACAAGAACTTGAAAATGACTTTGGCACACAATATTAAGCTGCCAAAAGTAGTTCTGCCCTGAAAACTATGGACTGCTTCATAAGAAACACTTAAGCAGGTCCTCCATTGCCTGAAAATGCATTTATAAAATTTGCTGATCCAGTTAGCCCTACTGAACTGTGCCCATTTACAAAGATGAGAAGGAAAAAAAGTTCCTGAAGCAGCACGTAGCAGTTTTACTTAACTGAAGATAATGGCACTCAGTAGCGTCAGTCATTTGCCTAACACATATCTATAAATTAGCCAAAACTGAAGATCATTTGCACACTTAGCTGCTAATGGTCTGTTTTAAGCCTTCAAACATTGTAATAGTCCACTGCAAGTACATGTTGTCTTAAGCTACGGTAAGATTTGATAGTTATTTATAAGCAGGAACTGTGATGTTAGCCAATAGCCATGAAAAGAGATTGGTCACAAGTTTTTTGGCAATCAAAATGCCAACATTAGTGCTTTGGCTGTACAACTGTGCATGTATCACTTGCCACTTTACCAAATGGCAGACTCCGAAGTGCAGTTGGTGTACACAAGGCAACTTGCTAAAAAAGTCTTTTGGCTTTTCCTGGTTAGGGGTCGCCACAGCAGAACTCCAGTCCGCTAAATGATTGGCAGTGGATTTTTACAGTGCCGAGTTGCCAGCCTGACGCTCATCCTTCAAAGAAGGCACACTATTGCCACTGAATTCTAAGCTTCTCCACAGGATTAACTTGTAATGTTCTGACTGGCTGGATGCATTGGGTGCAAGTTGTTAATATATCAAGCTGAAATCCTGGAAGAAGTGTGTTCAGAAAGCCAAGATGAATACTATATGAGCCTCATTATTGTTTGCCAGTGCTGGCTATGTTCTATGTTTTGTGCTGGAATTTAAAAACTTACTTTAAAAGAAAGGCTCACATATTTCAGTATGGCTTCCCTTAGTGCATCCAGTCATGTGGTCATTGAAGTCAACTACATAATTGTAAGCCAGCCATACTGTCCTAAGTTTTATCAAATGTATTCACTGTACAGCACATCCAGCACCTCTCCAGACCCACTTCATCAATGTTATGCCCAGGAGTCCTGTGGTTTATTTTATCAGTGGAAAATCACAGATATTGTAAGTTGATCCATCCATGAAAGGAACGATGTACTTAGAACAACAATTAGCTATGTTTACATTACCTGGTTCATCACAGTGATGACAGTCAAGGAAAAAAAGATTCTGGAGCATGGATCTGTCAGAGAGATAAAAATATGCTATTGTTTGTTAAAATAAGTGGTTATTAAAGATGTTCCATGTCACACTGGGCAAAGGATGATCGGGACATACACTGTAGCAAGACTAATAAAGCAAGAACTTCCAATTGGGAAAACATTGGATTTTAACTGGAATCCTGCAAAATTTATGACAGGTGGCATAGGTTAGCCAACAGGCCAAACAAAGTGATCCACAAATGAGAGCTGGAGAGAATAAATATTGTCTGCTGGTTTTAAAATATTTATAGGTACTGATGGTACCCCTGAGGATCTGAGGTGCTTTACAGTAGAAATTTAGCTCAATAAATTATTGAACTGAGAACAGAATGTCTTAAAAAGTAATTTGTGGGCAAGATACAACTGTGTGTGTGTTAATTTGCTGACAGCTTACAGAATATTTATAATAAACTCCCTGAAGTGCATATATGGATAGTACCACATGCTTCAGACATCTTAGTTGCCACAGAAACCTGGATCTACCAGGAAACAAAAAAAATGAAGAAATCGCCCCACAAGGTTATAACATTATCATATTAGACAGAGCCAGCAAAGAAGTTGTCCATACCACTATTCTCTGCAGAAACACATTAGATGTCTCCCTTTTCCCCAAATTCCTGCCAACTTTCTCTAACTCTTAAATCCTACAGCTTGGTGATCATGATCATGGGTATACACATACCCCCAAGTAAGAATGCTAAAACACTGGAAGACATTCTGTGCTGGGCAACCACAAAAATCCCTCATGAATTCATAATACTGAATGATGTTAACATATAATATCAAACAATGCAGCCTGAAAATCCAACCAATAATATACATCTGTGCAAGTTCGCCTAACTTACAACCACACCCACTAGATATAACAAAGCCAGAGTCAGACAATCAATCTTTGAATGGATCCCAACAACATCCTCTCCAAATAAAATATTTCCCATGAAATTATGTCAGACAGCCTAAGTGACCACTTAATCTACACCATAAGGGGCCAAAGCAACAGACCCAAAACAAAACACATCATTACAGCCTGGTAAGAATCCTTACTAGTTTTCCTCTAGGTACTTTTATTAATTCATTACATCTCCTTAACTGGAAGTCACTAACGACTCTTCCCATTGATGATGCTCTCTGAGTTCAATAAAATCTTCCTTAGTATTCTAAATGAACTAGCCCCCCCAAGAATAGAGAGTCAATGCTAAACTGCTCCATGGCTATCTTGGCAAATAATTAGCTTAGCTAAGACAAAGCATGAAAGGTCTGGACAAAAAATTATCCTACTTTACTGGCATATAGCCAACTACGAAACCTAACAAAACTTACCAACTCAATCAGTAAACTGTTAAATCCAGGGCAAGCTACAAAATCAACACCAAATACAGAAACACAAAACGATACCATAGCCAATCAATTCAATACCCACTTTATACAGCCAGTACAGTCATTAATCAACCAAGTGACTAATCAAGCTTTTGATGTCCCTACTCAATCAAATAACCTCATTCAAAGTTTCTCCCTCCAAACAGTTCCACAGATACCATCTAAAATACCTCAAAAAATTAAAGCCTACTACAACTGCCCCCAGCAATCTACATGATAGATATCTTAAGCTAGCAGCTGAGGGTATTGCACATCTAGTTTCAGCTCTGATAAATTGATCCCTATATGAAAACAAAGTCCCCTCGCTATGGAAAAAGTCATTCATTATTCCAATGCACAAGGCTGGAAACAATCAGATCTTTCAAACTATAGGTCAATTGCCATTGTATCGTCCTTATCAAAATATTAGAAAAATGTATTCCTACGCATCTTCTCAACTATTAATAGATAATCGGCTTCCAATCTAGAATGCCTTTCATCCTTATCACAGCACAACTATTGTTTTGCTGAATTTTGTTAATACTGTCAACACTGATAGAAATTCCAGAAGTCTAGTCTCCACCATCTTCCTGGACCTATCAAAAGCTACTGATACAGCCACCCAACAGAAACTCTTACATAGACTCTCACCCTTAGGGCTCACCAGCTGTAAAGTGCAATGGTTCTATAGCTACCTCTCAGGGCACAAGCAGTGAAACTGAAACATGATTTCTCCACCTCCTGACCTGTAACTGTTGGACCTTTACTGGGCCTCATACTTTTCAACATATTCATCAATAACTTCCACAGTGCTACAAAAGTGCTACTTTAGTCCAATATGCTAATGACTCATCCCTAATATACTCTGGCAAATTCCTCTCAAATCCAAGACCTTACACAACAATCCTTCTTATTGATTGAAACATGCCTAAATAATGCACAACCAGTACTAAACCCTAGAAAAGAATACTAGTCTTTACCCCAAAACACATCTCTGTTAAAACAAGAGTTTTCACTATCACGTCTGGCAATATCATGATAGAACAAGTAAACCACACAAAATTACTGGATGTCATCACAGATAACCAGCTGAAGTTTGACTATGTATACAACATGTGGTAAAAAACAGGTACATTATCGAGAGTAAAAACCTACCTCACTGACATAGCTAGAAGACATGCAGCCTCTACTTTCTTACTGCTATCTCTCCTCTATGCTGCCTCAATCGTCTCTAACCTCTTACTGCCCTCTCTCCTCTATGCTGCCCAATCTTCTCTAACCTCTTACTGCTATCTCTCCTTTATGCTGCCCCAATCTTCTCTAACCTTCAAGTCTCACAACTGTCTATGCTTGACTGATTTGACATTATTTACTGGGAAGGTCTGATGGGGCATACATGCCCCATTTTAGCGGAGACCGGAGAGAAAAGCACTAAGGTATAATTTTTAATCCAATCAATATTTGCAATAACAAATTATATAATTCATTTTCAGTGAATACATAGCACAACAGTCAGTATAATAAAATGTGTACTGATATTCGCAAAATTTTAAATGTACACGCCTTGTACTGAGACTTTATGGATAGAAGAGTGGTGTATAATGTAGGTAGGAGTAATTTAAGAAATACAACAGAGTAAGGTATTAAAGGAAATAAGCAAGTGTTAACAGAGAAATAGTGATGTAATAATATTTTACTTTTTATTTTATTTATTTGACATTTGTTGACCAGGTTAGTCCAAGTGGGCAGCAGCCCTATTTCAGCGGAGGCCCAAGAAGAAAAGCTCCAAGTATTACATATAGCAAAAGTAGTCTAATGACAGATTAAGCTCAAACGTTTAGAGTAAAACCGAAAAAAAAATCAAGCTAGAAGACAACCAATAACTTAATACACATTAGCATTCAAAAGTTATAAACTGTACTGAGAAGAAGAAAACTTTCAGATGCCATAACCATGCTCTCCTCCCCAGACCAATTTAAAGCCTCAATCAAAGAACACCTGGAACGAAAATGGATATGCCACTGTGACAAACCTGACTAAATCTAAATAATGTATGTAATTTACTTATCTAATTTATTTTTTGTAATCTACTACTACCCTCAAAAAATCGGAAACTTGTAACAGTGACTGTCTGAATGTACTTCTACCTGTATTCCTTTCTTAACTACATTTATTCCTAAAATTTAATATTATATATAATCAGTGTTTTTTTTTCTTCTCAACTGCTATCGTTCTTGTACTGTGCTGGAGCTTATCTCCCCGGGCCTCCGCTGAAAATGGACTTTGTTTCCAGTCGGACCTACCCGGTCAACAAATGTAAAATAAAATAAGAAGAAAACTAAACAAAAAGCTAACACACGTGCATAATAGAGTTTAATACCAATAGTATATAGAAAAGTTGTACATTATATACAGGAGGAAGTCCCAAGGCACAGGTCACTTTCCAAAGTCTATAGGGCAGTAGGCCGAGAAAAAAAAAAACTATTAGTAGATTTTGGAAGAGAGAGGGGGGAACAGACAGACTATTGCAGGTGTATTATAGGAGTACTGGAGGAGTAGAGAGGAATATAGTGTTAAGTTGGGTAATTGTACAAACATGACCATGAATTATGAAGGGCACCTTTGAGAGCCGTTTTAAAAAAGAGTTAGGGTGTAGGATGGATCTAACACAAAGGGGTAGTTTATTCCAGGCATTTGCTAGAGAGTAACTGTAGAGGAGTTTGCCGATATTCTTATTGGGTGTATATACTTCCAGAAGATGCTGGTGAGTGATACGGAGGGCTCGCTTGGGAGTGTAGGGATGGATTAGGGAAGAGGGGGAGGGGCAGGAGGAGGGTTCATGTAAAACAGAATGAGCCATGAGAAGCTGAGGAAGTTGCTGCTGATGAAATTCCAGCCACTCCAGATTTTTTAAAGCTAGGCAGTGTTCAGAGCAGTAGGGGAGGTTAGAAGCGAAACTAGCAATGTTATTGTAGGCGAGTTCCAGTTTTGACAGAAGGGTGGATTGGAGGTGTGTAAGAATAGGGGCTATATATAGTAGAGTGGGGAGCAAGAAAGATTGTGCAATGGAGAGCCTACAAGCACTTGTGAGGAATTTTTTGTGTCTATATAGAAGGCATAACTTTCGATGTGTCTTTTTAATGCACTGTTGAGTATGTAGATCAAACTTTAGCTGGTCATCAATAATAACTCCAAGCAGTTTTGTGTGAGGTTCAGCAGAGATTATAGTGTTATTTAGGGAGGATACATTAAAGGTAGGTTTGTGATGTTGGAGAGATTTGGGGAGGAATAGGAGAAGTTTAGTTTTTTTAGGGTTGAGCAGAAGTTGGTTGGAAGTCGACCATTTTTCGATTGAGTGCAGAGACTCTGAAGATGGGAGATATTGTCAGAGAAGGAAATGATTGTTGAATCGTCAGCATACTGTATAACTGAAAAGAGAGTGGAGAGGAAGAGTGGAGGTCTTTAATAAAGATATTGAGTAATAGGGGTCCAAGGATGGAACCCTGTGGTACCCCTGTCAGTGCACGTAAGAAGGGAGCGAAACTAGATTGCCATTTAACTGCTTGGAATCTATTAGAGAGGTGAATATTGAACCATGAAAGTACAGAGTTAGAGACATTAAAGGTAGTTAGTTTGGACTGAAGTAGCCTGTGTGAGACAGTATCAAAGGCTTTGGAGAGGTCCAGAACCAGGCAAGAGACTAGCTTATTATTGTCACAAGAGTAGGCGATAAGAGTTTGTGAAGGATGTCAGAGCAGCAGCTTTACAGTGTTTTGGGTGAAAACTGTGCTGTGTGGGGGAAAGGAGATTTCCAGGCAGTAGGTGAGCGAGAAGCTGTTTATGATTACATTTTTCTAGGATTTTTGATAAGGGAGATAAGATGGCAATTGGTCTGAAATTTGAGAGTCAGTTGAGCTACCACCTTTATGTAGTGGTATGGCATAAAATTCCTTCCAGATGTCAGGTACAATGTTTTCTTTGATGGATCTATTTACTAAAAAGGAAACTGGGTAAGCAATAGAATTGGCAGCCATTTTTAGGAATCGAGGAGGAAGGTTGTCGACTGATGGTGAACAAGTTTTAAGTTTGGCAAGAAGAAATTTGATGTACGATATAGGGATGGGCTTAAAAGAAAAAGAGGATGTTTGAGTAGATAATTTGGTTGTGCTAATTAGAAGTAGGTAAAGTAGTTTAACAAGTACAATAAAGTGAGGTATTATAAGGGGCTAAGCAGGTTAATGATTTAGTGCTTTAAAGGGAGGTATAAGAAAGGTGATGAAGGATGTTAGGAGAAGATATGTCCGAGATGAGGAGCAGGGACAAAGCCAGGAAGCAGAGAGGAAGTGTTTTAGTAATGGGTAATGAAATGAAGGTGTGTGACAGACCTGACTGACATAGGAATTTTATTCCAAGCTCTAACTAGAGTATTTGAATAGAGACTGACCCCAGCAGCCCTTTATGGTCTGTAAATGGTAAGCATTTGTTTATCATTTGACCAAAAGAGACAATGTGGAAGACACAGTATTGTACATTACCAAATGACTGTTTACAAATGTTTGAAATGTATTGCATCTTTTTTCCTTAGGCCTCTGCTGAAATGTTTTTCTTTGACTAAACCCAATTATACAAACCCAGTAAATGGGAGCAAAAAAAAAAAAAAAAAAAAACAAGTGATAACTGCATGAGTAGATGGGGCAGACACTTCCTCAGAAAGGGTATCCCTAAACAATATGCTTTGCTGGGCTAGAAGACAGCTTTTTTGCATATTTGTGAAGATGGTATTTTAAAAGAGCTAGTGTAAACATTTGCACATACATGGTATTACCCAGTTTCCAAAAGAATTAAACAAAATGTGTAGAGTCATTATAAGGGAGTGAATGCACAGAAGGCAAAAGGTATTTGTTAAAATTCTGATCTCTGTTTATATACCCCCTCAGTTCTTTCCATTTAATAATGATTTTGTTTTGGTACTATGCTACTGACTGCCATTTATATCCTGTCTTGATGTCCCCATTCAGTTGCCACAACAACAGATACTGATGAAGAGGGAATCCCAGTACAGCACTATCCTGATGACAGGGGAGGTGCTCCCCCCTCTGACTTACCCTTAAAATCACCCCTATGCAAAGAGTGCAATGGCATAAGCAATTATTTATTTATTTTAATTATACCATCAGTGGCTTAAGCTGTACTTAAAACTAGATTAACATCATGTTAACAATATTTTATTGAGTGGCACAGTGGCTCAGAAATTAAAGTTTCTGCCTTACATCTCCATAGTCTGGAGCTCAATACTGACATCAATTGCTGTCTGTTCTCCTTGTGATATCTGATTACCCTCAATTGCTGTCTTTTCTCCTTGCGATGTCTGATTACTGCCAGACCTGTTTACTGTTGTGGCCAGGGGAGAAATACTTCAAGTTATTAAAACGAATCAAATCCACAAAGTGGTGTTTTTCTCTTAAAGCTGATCCTAAAGGGGAGTAAACTTCTTAACTGATGTTTGGTGATTGGTTTATATGTATTTAAAAAAAGGAACAGCATTTTATAACGGTAAATCTGATGAAAGGCCTTTGAAGACAAAGTGATAATTCTATATTATAATTTTTAATAAAATTATATGTTATTTTTATGATACACAGAGTGGTGGTCCTTCTCAGCTGCTTTTCTGTTTGAAAGTTAATAAAACAATCAATATATACACCATGTGCAACTATTAGCAATTTATAAAGCAAACAGAGACATAAATTATCAGAAATGCATAAAATACAAAATAAGCAGAGGTGGGGAAATTAGTTTAATTATACAAGTTAATATAGAAACATAGCAGACATTCCAAGATAGCACTATCAAATCGAATAAATACAATCTAAAAGTCAACAAAATGAAATTAATATTAAAGATAAATTATTTTTATATATATATATATATATATATATATATATATATACACATACACACACACACACACACACACACACACACACACACACACACACACACGTACATATAAAATGAAAGACATTATCAGTTCATCCCCCCCACCAAAAAAAAACATAATGACAAGCAAAGAAAGTAGCTTAAATTACAAATTAACACATCATGTCGAATATACTAACACCAATGGTCCATAATTCTAGAAAGATACAAACAAAGTAGAATAGATTATATTTTTGCTTCTTAATGATAAAAAAGAAACATATGCTAAAGCAGCCTACAGAGGATTTTAAACAGTAGACAAGTAGAGAAGGGGGATGAAGTCAGCCTTAACCTTCTGGTATGAACTATACTTGCTGTGCTGCTAAAAGTTGCTGCTAATATTTTTTATTAAAGAAGAAAATAAAAAAGAAGCCTTTGTGGTTCGTGTCATCTCCTGAGAATTTTTGTGGATATACTGGTCTACCTGTGTGTGGTAAAATATTGTTTTCGAGTATGGTCTGCATACTGAAATCAGTTTGTTTACTCAGATAACAAAATATAAAAAAATATAAATAAAATAAAAGTTATATACATGTATGCAGTCTGATATTTTTGTATATTTCTCACCCATGGCCATAAGGTGTGGCGTGAACTGCATTGCCAGTGACTGAATTTACAATAACTATACATGCACATGTATAAAATAAATATACTCCTGTTACATGCTCAATTGTATTGTTATGTAGTGCAACCCATGCAAGTTAAATGTAAAACCTTTTCTCGGGGCGGAGTAGTGGTGCAGCAGTTAACGTTATCGCCTCACAGCAAGAGGTTCTCTGGTTCGATTCTTGGCTGGGGTGCCTTCTGTGCGGAGTTTGCATGTTCTCCCTGTGTTCACGTGGGTTTCTTCTGGGTACTCTGATTTTCCTCCCACATTCTAAAGACATGTGACTGGAGCATTTCTCCCTGGGCCTCCGCTGAAAATAGGCTCTGTGGAGCCTAGTCGGACTTTCCCCAAGGAAAAAAAAGCAAATACCAGTCTTTTCCTTAACTCCAAAGCACTATCATGTCCCATCAGACCAGATCAAGACATTTGTATCCACGTCTGAAAAAGAAGACTGTACCTGGCAGAATTACCCCTTATTGCCTTAAAACAACATATTTTCCCAATTCCCACACAAAGTCAGTGTCTCTATATTCTAAGTTGGTCATTATTTTTTTTTTAACAGAGACTGAAAAATGTTAGAATAAAAACACTTTTTCATCCTTAGGTAAGGTTATGACCAGGTCAGGCTGCTTCTTTTATCAGTCTCTGGCCAATGAATTTCATCTGTACTAAGGTAACTTTTAACAGCTGTTAGCTGATATTTAATTGATTTGTCTTTTGTATGCTCAGTTAGGGAAAGCCTGTTTAGTGCTGAAGAGATCTGTAGAAAATAGAAAGTACATGTGAGGTAAGTGATACTGCAAAGCTTTACAACAAGTGTAGCAGATATTACTATATTAATCTAATCATCATAGTATACTGTGGTGACTTTCTTGTACAAGACACAAGTTAACAAAACAGTGGTGACATACCGACAATGGGTACAAATTACAACGTTAAGAACAGAGGCACATGGGATATATGCAAATGACCCTTATGAACATCAGGTGTTTCAGCTATATGGTGATTCTGACTGCCTATGACTTTTACATTTGAAGTCGTTTTAATAGACAATTTCAAGCCAATAAAGCCAAACCCCTCTAGCTATGGATATGCATATTTCGGCCTTGTCATGACCTTGTCAGCATAGCATAAGCAGAGTGTTTGACTCAGCTGAGTACAACAACCCTGTGTTTCTTAAGCTTAGTCAAACACTCTGCTTATGATATGCTGATGAGGTCATAACAAGGCCGAAATATGCATATCCATAGCTAGAGGGGTTTGGCTTTATTGGCCTGAAATTGTCCATTAAAACGACTTCAAATGTAAAAGTCATGGGCAATCAGAATCGCCATATAGCTGAAACACCTGATGTTCATAAGGGTCATTTGCATATATCCCATGTGCCTCTGTTACAGGAGGTTTTTGGAGGTCACTCATTGGAAGTTCTAGCTTGGCTGGAGTTTTCATTTAGTTTTTTCTGAATGTTAAGAACAGAGGAAGCATTGTATAAACACTGTATACATAAGCAGACACAGACACACACACACACACACACACACACACACACACACACACACACACACCATAATACTGAAGGAAGGAGACACTAGAATGACTAAGCCAAAATATCTTGTAATACAAAACAACAGACACAGTGACAAAACTATAAATGAGCAGTAATTAACTTTAAGCTACAGTAGATGATTCGTAATCCTGGGAGGCAAAAAACAACCCATGGAAGAAAAAGATACAGGTTCCCACTGTTTTTACATATATGGTCTGATGAATGAACTGCTTTCTTCTTTGCCAAAAATTATAATTTTAAAAAAGTGACTGAAAGGATGCAAGGCTATTTACAGTGAAGATCTTAACAAATAACTACATTTACATATTTATATATTTCCCAAATTTAGTAAGAGAACACTACATGGGGAGGTCTAGTTATATTTTACATGTTCAAGCAACTTGATTTTGAAGATTTTTTTCACATCAGCCAAAGAAACAGTGTTCTCAAACAAGGAACTCTAAAAGCAACACTGGTACTTCAGACTTTTAAATACGCTGTTGAAATTTCAATGATGTAGGTAAACCTGACTGTTAGGTATCAGCTTTCCTTCTTATAAAAACCTTGTCATACCACTTATATGCCTCTAGATTGTATCTCCTGCTCATTGGTTTCCCACCTCCACAAATAGTTTATGCATTTTTGCCCCCCCCCCCCCAAAAATAAACACAGATTTGCTCTTTCTTCTGTTACCTCACAATACATGATCTTGAGGTACCCGGGTGTCATGGTCCATATAAAAGGTCTCCCACTAAGCAAAAGCATCATCATAAAATGCAGACTCCCTTCCCCATGTTTGCTATTCTGTCCTCCTCACAACTACAATACATAGTTATATGACTACCCAGTGGACAAAAATATGAAGGCCACTGAAGGCAATGTTCCTGATAAAGAGAAAGGTGTGCATTCAGTGTTGAACTGAGCCTCACATTTTTGTCCTAGCAACATGAATTCACCTTCAAACTCTAACCACTTCAGTGTGCCAAAGGAAACATCACCTTGAGCCTCATACATTATTGTCACTAAATTTGGCCACCAAAATTAACAGTCCAGCTCATGTATCATGTGTTTCAACAAGTAATCCTACATGTCACCTGAACTTGAGCTTTATTCACATAAGGATTTAGAAAACATGGCAGATATGCAGATCATACCACCACATCCTTCAGGGATGCACTGTGGGGATCATAAGTTCCTGATGAAAGCTTACACTATCACCTCTGTGATGAGTGCATCTCACTTCAGGTATAATTGATATGAAACTTCTGGAACATTGTCCTGTGGAATTCACTACATTACCAGCTTCAGCTGGGTACCACACTAGCCAAACTTTGGAATTCTCTGAAAACTGTAAAATATTAAAATTCTTAATGTTACATTGAACTATATCTCATCATAATTTTTACTAATGGCACAATTGCTTGTTTGATACAGTATCATCTACTTTAAAACCGTACTGTGTTTATGCATTTTAAACACTGTATTAACATCTTTCCACTGCTCAACATTTCAAAATAATTTGTAAGCCTTTACATCTTCCATCATGCCTTGGAAAACCATAACTGTAGCCGACTTTCATCCAGCTGTTTTGGTCAGCAATGTTCTGGAATACACCTACCTGCATTTAGCTATAATGCTTTGCATACAAATATGTCTGAGTATACCTGTAGATAGTAAGTCACAGAATAATGTATTTATTTATGCCATACATGTGCATTCATTAAACAGAAGATCTCTTTGCAGTTCAGTACATACTAAAGCAAGCCAACCGACTCCCATCAAAGAAATGCTATCATCCGTCAGAACATAAAAACTGCATCTTGTTCTTTCTCAGTATGGCCAGGCATAATTGGCTTTTACAACAATTCCAAGTTGATGGTGGGCACACAAACATGCAGTATGCAAGTATATTTACCTTAGAAGACCAGCCCTCCTGCAGATAAGGAATGTTAGGCTAACATTGGCAGCAAGCCACATTTTCCATTAATTTACTAACCATGTTTATGCCTTAAAGTTAAATATATTAAAATGTTTTCCATTTCAAACTGTCATTCCTTACTTTTTACAGACCGTATTCTGAAGTTTTCTGCCCTCTTAAACTTTAAATCCTATGAGAAATATGTTGGGTTTTATCATGTTTCTCATTCTCTCTCTCCCCCTGTCTTCAGTGAAATGTGTATTACACTTCTGTACCTTGCGTCTTTTCACTTTTCTCATCCTGGGGTGTCTTAATCACATCTATACTATCATGACAACAGTGTCTCCAGAACAGTATTCAATACAAACTATCAATCTCAATTTTCTAGATACACAGATAAGATCATTCTCCCCTTCGTTTTTGGTCTCTCTTACAAATATCTGTTTCACCTAGTGGCCCTAAATGTCACACCTCCTTTCTTCTAAGCACAATACATCTGAGCTGGTCAAGGTTATCAGTCAACAAGGTCAACAAGTTTCACGGTTGCAGTTCATGGTTCAATATTCTCTAAATTACTTTGCATATGGTGTGATTTTGAAACAAATCGTTCACACAGACAGTGGTAAAGTGTCACAGCTGAAAAGGCCATAATTAACTGAATAAAACAGTGTAACAAGTACAAATGAAGGGAAAAAAGTATTTGTGATGCATATTTTAGGGAGATGCCTCAGCAAATAAAATAAATACATATACAAAATTGTTTGCAAAAAAAACTACAAGAGTCAGGATATGATCATTTACTCCCAGAAAAATATAATGTATGTCACATGACCAGCATGCATTAGGCAGGGTCCTAACTATTATAGTTTACATACTGTGAGGATTGCATAATAAAACAAAAGACGGTCAAAAGATTATGTGAATAAAAAACTTTTGGATAGTTTGAAGCAGATAAAAGGTTCTTGCACAGAAAGAAGAGCAGGATGCTTTTCATTACAAAGCACAGTAACTCACTACATGATCAGACAGGATCCTGCTTCTTCTGAAGTGCTTAATTTTGGGATGAAAACAATTTGGAGAGGAGAGGAGATTGAATATCTGAGCTGTCCACAAATATCTAAGCAGTGAAGCAGCGTTTATTCAGTCTCTGAAATAGACTGCTAAAGTATATCCATTAAGATTTCAAACAGATGCCTTTTGAGGAATATACATATGCAAATTTTAACAGTGATGCAAAGTTCTGAAAAAAAAAAAAAGCAAAGCACGCAAGTATAAAATTCTCCTAGATGTAGAGTTTGTTACTAGGAATAAAGACCTCTAAAAGAAAATTTAAATTACATCTAGCAAGTGATTCAAATGACATAAAGCAGCTTTGCAATAATAAAATTCATATATCAAGGTGAGGCAGGAACCGTAATGGGGCTGTACTTGAGCACTTTTAAAAAACAGTTTAATAAGCTGAGCTGTAGTCAGTGACAGACAATTCCAAACAATATAAAAAGTAGAAACAGTAGCAATTATGTATTTGAAGAACAAAGAATGGTAGAACAGTATAAAATGTTTTAAATAAGCTAGTATTTATGTTAAGGTGGGTCAAAAGGGAAATAAATAGTCATGTTTGACTGCAGCATGCATCTATTTGCCCAGAAGTATTTTTTTCTGTGTTCAACAACTCAGCAACCCTCTGAAGCTCTAGAAATTTTAGTTACCAGCTCTACTCTATGAGCTATGAATGAAGGTGCAATGATTTCACAGATGGGTATCAGACCTTACCTTCGCTTGTCAAAAACCCTGAAGGAACTGAAAACTGAAATGACTGACTACACTAACCATTTCAGCCTGGGACCAGACCACTAAACTATCCCTACATTGGAAGCACATTTCTATTTTCAGGTCTGATTAAGTATGCTCCACATTTTGGAGGTATGTCCCTATTTTCTGGGCTGATTTATCCCTTGCCATGATGTCCCTATTTTGAAGGTATGTACCTGTTTTCAGGCTTGATTTACCCCTTCACACAATTTTCTGAATCCCCCTCATTATGTGTGAGTTTTTAAGATGTCCAGTACACAGAAAACCACACTACATGACCAACATACTTGAGGCAACAATAATTTAAACAACAAGGGCACCCATCTTACAATTCTTTTTTTCTGAAGCAAAATTAAATGTCTCTGTGTGGCAGAATTTTGGGATAGAGTTTATTAAAGTTTACAGATATTATACTGTCTATTTAATAATGTTCATAATTTTTATTTTTTTCCACACACTTTTTTTAATATGTTTATGAGTAGTATCACATATATTCCTACTGGAATGCACAATTTGGCATTCAAATGTATGCTAATCAGATGTCCACATTTTTTAGCTGGATGTTCCTACTTTTTCAAGGGCCTTGGTCCATATTTTCAGCGTCTGCACGTTGAGAGGTACATATGAGACAGAGAGACAACCACAATCATTTCTGAGCTTCCTTTTCTGACCTTTAACACATCTTTCTTCCGCACAGAAGAAAAAGTAAGTGATTCTTTAGTGTGGCCCCCATGTTAGTAAGAATCAAAAGCCAGGAGAAGTCTCAGCACTTGGTATTAGAAGGAGAAGCAAAAAAAAATCAAAAAGTTTGAAGAAGTTACTCAGAATTATAAAAATGAAAGGAAGGTTCAAGAATCTAACTTTTACTAATGACACTGAATGGGCTTTTTGCTTAGCAGGTCTGCAAAGAAACTGGACTTGGATGGAATGTTTATCACACACAGCCATGTTTCACTTTGTGCATCCAATACCGCAGAAATAATGCCTCCTGAATGAGAGCTGGAGATTTTGTTCATTCTCTGAAGAGCAACCTCAGTGCTGATCAAACTTCTGATGTAGCCACATCTGATGAAGGATTTGCAAACAATCAGTGCTATGCATGACTGCTCTAATTTCTTAGAGGTTTGTGAACACAGCTCCTCGATGTGTGATTTATGAAGTGGATCCCAAATCCTCTGTGGAAAAATATGGTATTACTCAGTTCGAATGCATACCTCTCAACTTTGTAGCCCAAGAAATCTGGACACAGCAGACATAATGGGGAGGGGGGGTAAAAATAGGGACAGATTTTAGATATTCCTCTTGTAAACTTAGAAAGTAGCTAGAACAGCGGGGCTTGTGTTAAGATACATTTTCTAAAGGTTATGAACTCTGAAACTCAAATGTATGTCATTATTTAGTTATTTCATTCCTCAGCTCAATCAAGCGATTTTCCAGAAAACCACAAGTCTTATGAGGAACAGACCAAAATTTTGAGGGGAAAGTCTGGACGTTCTGTGAAAATCTGGACAGTCGAGAGTTATTTTTGAATGTACTGAATGAAAGGGCAAACCATATTTCTGATGATGCAGAAAAAGCCATCACATGCCCTCAATGTTTTCTTGCAGTCTTCTGCTATCAAAATCTGACTACTGAAACCTTCGACACCACTTCCAGCAATTTATGTGAAACATTGCAACTGTCACTGTAGAAGAAGATGTTGCCATCTGACATGCA
Source organism: Protopterus annectens (assembly GCF_019279795.1). Lineage (NCBI taxonomy): Eukaryota > Metazoa > Chordata > Ceratodontiformes > Protopteridae > Protopterus > Protopterus annectens. Next base: position 470,976,029 of record NC_056732.1, on the reverse strand, counting down.
GAACCTATGTTAATGAAACATGAGGCTCTTCCACAGATAAGAATGCTGCTGTGGTGACACTGAGAAGTACCAATCCACTTGTAGTAAAGTGCTGGAAAAGACTAAACCCAAGTCTGCCTCAATGAACTGTAAACCTGTGATGGAGAAGGAGCACATGCTGTGAAATTATCATGATGCCATGGTCCAGAAAGAGTGCCAAGGTTGTATCATGCCTTCTTTCTTCAATCGATGACAGTGCAACTACCTAACAACTATCTGCTTATGGGTACACTTGGATGGAGTTCCTGAAACGATGGCCTGCTACGACTTCTAGGCACCTTATGTGCATCCTGGGAGTTGAGACAATCAAACTGGTGGTGAATGGACAGGAACAGTTTCCTACCCTGAATCATAGAAATTTTGTGTTAATTAACCTGATCTGAAAATGAAGTTAAGACATCCTATGTAGCTAGCAACTACATTCAGGCTCATCTTGTGTGAAATAGCTGCAGGGTCAGGCTCATCTTGTGTAAAATACCTGCAGAGTCAGGCTTATCTTGTGTGAAATAGCTGCAGGGTCAGGCTTATCTTGTGTGAAAAAGCTGCAGGGTCAGACTCATCTTGTGTGAAACAGCTGCAGGATAAGGCTCCTCTTGTGTGAAACAGCTGCAGGGCCAGGCTCCTCTTGTGTGAAACAGCTGCAGGGTCAGGCTCATCTTGTGTGAAACAGCTGCAGGGTCAGGCTCATCTTGTGTGAAACAGCTGCAGGGTCTTCTTGTGTAAAACAGCTGCTGGGTCAGGGTCAGGCTCATCTTGTGTGAAACAGCTGCAGGGTCAGGGTCAGGCTCACCTTGTGTGAAACAGCTGCAGGGTCAGGTTCATCTTGTGTGAAGCAACTGCAGGGTTAGGCTCATCTTGTGCAGCAGCAGGATAATGTAAACTTCATTTTACTTAACTTCCCTACCATGTTTCCTGCTGAGGGTCAAGGCATAGCAATCAATTGTCCAGAATTTTTCAGAATGTCTAGATGTTTGCCTCATATTTTTAGTCTGTTCCTCAAAAATATGTTTTTTTTTTTCAGGCAAATCATTGAGGACTGAAGTCAATAAATGATGATGCATGCTTGAGTTTCAGATTTCATTTTCTTCAGAAAATGCATGTTAGCGTAAAACCTATATGATTTGCTTCTATGGGAAAAGAATAAACTTCCCTTGATTGAAACTGTCTACATATATAAATTTGTGACCTGGTGTACTCTAAATAATGTAGCAATGTTACATATTCTATGATACTTGGTTGTTTATCATAATTAAATGAAGAAAGTCGGAGGAAGTAAAATGGAGCATTTGCCGAGTGTAGTGACGTCATTGCACATGCGGAAAGGCGCTGCAATGACGACAAACACAATGCTCTCATTTTTAACATTTATAACTTTTGGAAATGGAATATAACACAATGGGGGAGCAATATAAGTACATCTTAAGTGGATTACACTCTCTGGATAAGTTCTACAGTTGAAAATGTGATGGGAAGAAGTCATGTTCTAAAATGGAATTTGAACACATGGCATGGGTAATCTGTTTGCATTTTAAACCGCAGCTTTATTTACACTGCTAGAAATAATAGGAATGTATAGAAGGTTAGACCTAGATTTGTTATAGTAATAATTAAGTAACAGCATATATCTGAAGCAAAGCATACAATATAGTACAATATGATTTTAGCATTTTTATTTATTTATTTATTTTATTTTATTTTACATTTGTTAACCGGGTTAGTCTGGCTGAGCTTTTGGCTCATTTTCAGCAGAGACCCAGGGAGAAAAGCTCCTCAGGACTAGAAAACAATTTATTAAATTTTAGTAACTTGTAGTAACAATCAGCTATAGGATCTTACAAGCAGAGACCTGGAGAAAAAAAAAGCTCCTCAGGCAATTCAATTATGCAGAGTATTAACAATTGGCAAACAAGTATGTGAGTTGTTATAAACAAGGTTTTAAATGATTAGCAGAAGAAAATGTGACTAGTTACAATATTATTTAAGCTGCTTAGAGCAAAATGAGTTAATTGTTAGGCAGATGCTTATTTAAAGTGGGTAGGATCTAGTTGTATAGGAGTTTGGAAACAAAGAAGGAAAGTAAGAATGGCTAGTAGGAGATGTAGGGGAGGTAGAGTATAGGAGACAGACTAGACAGGTAGGTTGTTCTGAGACTGTAAGAATTAACAGTGGTTGGAGATAGAGGAAGGGAAGAGGTAGAAGAGGCAGGGGAACAGTGTTACAGATACATTAAGAGTGAGGTGGTGAAATAATGAAAGGATGGTGGTTTCAGGGTGGTTGGCTACAGTGGCAAGACCACTTTGTTTGTAGGCATTTCCTTGTGGCTAATTTGAAACTTTTGCTATGCTGGAGGGATTTTATTTCCAAGGAGAGTTGGTTTCAGGATGTAGCTGGGCTATAGTTATAGAGAAGGCAGCCTATTTTGGTTTTGGGTTTGTAGATGTCTAATAATTCTTGATTTGAGCTGCGTAGCGTCCTAGCAGGGGAATATTTGGATATAATAGTGGAGAGGCTGGGGCAGAAGGAGGGTAGATAGATGATAGAGTGGATGATTTGTAGTTGGTATAGTTGGAGCAGCTGAGGGAATTCTAGCCAGTCTAGTTGCTGTAGTGCTAAGCAGTGGTGTGACTTGTAGGTCTGGTTAGCTGCAAATCTGGCAATCTTAAGTTGCTTCAGGCACACCGTCTTTTAAAAACATCAGTCCCTTCATCTATATTGCATAGCAATAGCATAGCATTTGCTAACATTTAGCATGATTTGTTTGCATTTTAAACCGCAGCTTTATTTACACTGTTGGAAGTAATAGGAATGTATAGAAGGTTAGACCTAGATTTGTTATTGTAATCATTTTTAAGTAACAGCATATATCTAAAGCAAAGCATACAACATAGAGCAATATGATTTATCAAAGTATATATAATGAATAGAGACTTTAGTATCATTGTAATAATGATGTTTAGCATAATATATAGCATTTGACACTATGCTGATAGAAGCAATGCTTTGAAATGTTTCTAAATATTTAGATGCTTGTAGATGCCTATGAAAGCTTTGATTGCTGAATAAGATTTTTAATGTGCTATAAAAATTTGCATTTAAAAGCAATACTATGCAATATAGATGAAAGGACTGATGTTTTTAAAAGAGTGTGTGCCTGAAGCAACTTGATTGACTGGGAGTGGTCTCTCAGGTTAATGAGGTACACAGGGATAGCTTTAAAAACCTTTTTGTGTATGCTTTTACATTTGTATATGGTCTGAAGAAGCCACAGACAGTGGTGAAAGCACTTACCGAATATTAAAGTTCTTGATTTATTTTATGTGGTCTGGAGCTATACTTCGTACAACTGCCACCATATTTTTCTTTGCTGCTATCTTTGCCTGTTTGGTGGAACAGTTTACGTTTCCCAGCTGGTTGTTTGCCTTTTTCTCATTATCTAAAAATGCTATACCTGCAGAAGTCATTACCTAAAAATGCCATACCTGCAGAAGTCATTACCTAAAAATGCCATACCTGCAGAAGTCATTACCTAAAAATGTTATATCTATAGGAGTCATTACTTAACAATGCTATTCCATAGACACACTCTTAAATGTACCCTTTCTGATTAGAATGTATGCTGCCATCAAGTTTAGTAATTGGACATTGAGCATACAGTAGCCAGCCAATAGAAAATGCACAAGGAAACACTAAACTAGTTTTAGCTAACCTTATATACTTTGTTTAGACAATATAAAATAGTAATACATTAAAATGCACATTCTGTAACATTGCTTTCAAAAGATCAGCTTGTACAAGTATCTGTAAATCTATATTGAGAATGTCATTTGGTTTTACTAAAACAAAGGTAATCAGCAGAAATTGCAATAAAAGGTATGTAATGACAGCAAAAGATAACAATCAGTCATGGCAAGCTGTAGGAGTAGAAATGTTTAAGCTAGATGACAGAAGCAGTATTTTCAAATGGGGTCAGTGCACTGTAGGGCAAGCTTTGGGTCACCCAGCGTAGGCGGAACCCACAGAGACATCATACTGACGTTTTAGTGCAGCAGAAAATAAACCATTTCAAAATGAAATCAGCATGTCATGATGGATGCAGCAGGCCAAAGTTCCTTTATGCCTCATCAAATGCTAAGTAACACACACTCTTTAAAAAGCCAGACAAGAAACTTCAGCACAGTAAAACAGTATGCCATCTGGTCAACTGTCTAATAACTTTTTTACAGGAGCTGACAAGATAGTCTGTTATAAAGGCATGTGCGAAACCAAAGTTGTCATATAAATATAAATCAGTATTTAAACTTTATGACATTTGCAAAAAATACTAGTGCTGGGGCTCAGAGTAGAGGGCACTTTATATAAGCATTCTGTAGAAATTACTGGAACAGGTCAATGGGGAAATAACTATGACAACAGTACTTAGCACTTCTAACTGCAACCATTTTTCTTCTCACTTTGAGATGTCACCTTTCATTCTAAGATGGAGAACATTAATAAAGGACTACTGAGATGTACTTAAATAGAACTACAACTTTAGCAGTAATAATATGGTGTGCTTTTTATTTCATATCGTACGTTAGTTCCTTTAATTAAAGTTGCGGTTATCTACTAGAAAGCAGTAGCTGTAGTGCAATTCCTGCTAAATACAACACCAAGACTGACAGATATATTGAACTTTCATTTCCACATTAAATATTTCTTACAGGGATTCCTATCAGACGTGCAAGTCCTAACACTTTGCAAAATAAACTGCAACTTACAGAGAAAATAACGTGAATTGCAAAACTCACTTTTAGAAATTACAGGCATTTCTGCAAGTGGAACCCTCATATCCCTGCCACTTATACAAATTAACTTGAAATCAGCGTATCTTGGAGAAAGGGGAATGCTAGGAGATGCTACAGTCTCAGATTTAGCATATATGTCCCCCTTTCAGAGTGTTCAAAGATAACAACTACAGTCATGCACTTTCTTAGACATTTATTAAGTGCTGCAGCATTTCTTACAATGGGATAACCTCTGTGAAGTTAATTTCCAGGCTGTGATCTAGTTCATAATGATCACCAGGATTCATAACAGTGTGACACACCAAACTGAAAAGAAAATAAGAGATGTGAATACTACCAAATGGAAAATAATATCCAAGTTTCATACGTACAACAGTAAAACCTGAAAAGAAATTCTGAAATACTCAGTTAAAATTACTGGATTCCTGGGAACTCTCTGCAGATAATACATAAGATATATATATATATATATATATATATATATATATATATATATATATATATATATACTTTGGATGTACTGCTTAATTTAAAATGCTAAGGTATGTCTGTTAGATGCCTTAGCCCGAGGAACCTTCCACAAGCTGTGCGACTTCCCCAAGAAGGAATACAATTGTCTTACACTTGGAGACAGATTCCAAAGCAGCGTATGTCTGGGTTAGCATGGTCCCATAAAGCCCGTAAACTACACCTAATTCCTAAAGAAATGCTCTGAAATTCCTACATCTAATTCCAAAACAGAAATTAGGTGCAAAACATAAATGGACTTTAAAATACTAACTGACACTATGTGCTAATGTGAAAGTTCAAAGTAGCAGTGCATTCCAATGACATCAGTGAGCACTGACAGCGGAAGAACAGCTTCAACTGTTTGTGGAAACTGGTGCTACAGGTATTAGTTGCTGTGCAGCCTAAATGCATGCAGCACTGGTCCCCACCTACAGGTGGAGGTGTACTGCAGACTGAGAAAGAATGTGTGTATGCATTGGGGGGGGGCAGCCAGGACTGCATGCATGCGCTGAAGTGTTCTCATCAGTTTGTGCACAGCACAGGGGACAGTTCCAAGTTTCTTTTTTAATAAAAAAATGGTTTAACTGCACTTTTGCAGCATATGCCCAATGGGTGCCTCCGTCTTTTGAGACATGGTGCATGCCTTCTCAAATACAGATTCTGCTATGGTGATGGCCAGCTTCAGAGTCTATCAACTGTCTGCTAGGACTGGTATTGCAGAATAAGCTAAATGCCTATAATACTAATGCTGTTGTACAGGTGAAGTTGTGAGGTTCTGACACATTGCTTGAACTGCACGGCAAGCTCTTGCAGCGTCAGAATATCTTATTCATAGGTAATAATTCAGTAATGCAGATTTCTTCTGAATGCCATTATATACAAATGGTGCAAAAGTCCCTGTACACATTGCAGATGCTGGCCTACTCCACACAGTCGCTATGTGAATGCCACTCCCCCTCCAGTATGCTGTATTCAGGTTTAAATTGCAGGATAGCAGAGGCTTTCCTCAATGCTATCTTGATTGTTTTGCAGTCCACAGAGCTAGACATGTTCATTAGCCAACTTACTTGATTGGGGCATCCATACTTCCTCCTGAAAAAGACGATTTCAAAACACCTTAAATTATAAGAACAAACTGAGTCTCCAAACTGGCAAAAATCAACTTGAAGGTGTTCTGTAGGCTTAAATCTAATTCCCCACTTCTTGTATACTTTTTCACAAATGTTTTTCTGCCTTCTCCACACATTCTCCATACATGTTTTAGCCAGAAATGTATTTATGTTTACTACTATAAAATGGCTGTAAATACACTTAGATTTATGAATAACCATTGAGGTACTGTAATAAAGCATCTATTTTTTACATTCATTTCTGGAATATTTCTAAACTTCAGATGTTTGCAGAATGAGACAATGTTAAAGTTCTCAAGGCTTATCATTATTACTTGTAATGTATGAGAAGGGCTTGCTAAGCGAGAAAAATGATCACATTACAGGCTTTGTTACACTGCTTTGGCAACTTCACAAAATCTGGTAAGTTGCTTTGGTAACAAAGGCAGGGCAGCACAACATCTGAAGCAAAACAACTGTAAATGCCACAAGGCATACACAAAATCATCATGCAAATAAGTAACAAAAATAAGCAAATGAATAAATAAAAGTCAAAATCTGCATCATGACAAAAAAACATGGATGCAGATCAATGAACCAGATACAAGGCAAGTTTGCTTTAACCTTGTTAGAGAAACAACCAAATATTACTCAAGTCACTAGTAACGCAGAACCAAACCAAAATAAATCACTAAAAATGCAAATAAAAGCTAAAATATGGAAAAGCATGTTCAGAATGTCATGGACTATAGATAATCAAGTCTATCATTACAAGTTTTTACTCCAGAGTTCATAATTATTCATAAACATCTCTTGGGAGTATAATTTCTTGGTCAAACTTAGGTCAGTTTTTATTCTCTGTTATACATTGCCAGAGAGCCTATACTGTCCCCCTCAGTTATGAACAATTATCCAGTGGAGATATACTTTAGCTTCTATCCTAGATCACTTTATGTGGAGTCTTCTGGATAACACACATATTTGACTTTGAAAATGTAACATTTTTGTGGGTTGTTTTCTCACAATGTCATGATTTTCATACTAAGCACCTGCTGTTTTCTCCTCAGTTGTTGTAAGGATTACTGGAGAATGATGATACTTTTAACAGATCAGTGGTAGTCAGTCATGACATTTAACAGTACTATTGCTTGTGATAGTGATTGTGCAAGAAACTGTAAAACACTGGACAGGAACATGAAAAATAAATACAGTTGTACCACCAAGAGTGTCAGTGTCAAAGTACCTTACAGAGAATCAGTTGAAATCTACATGCAGCTGCCTTCATATTCTTAACATAATCACTTGCTGCACAGTTTTAGTAACTTTTCAATGTATTGTATATATTCACAAGTAATGAAAAACTGAAAACTCAGGGTATCATAACACTGCTGTACAGCAACTGTCAGATTACTTATATTTTATGCGCAAAGAAATAAATGAAAGGCTTCTCCAAGAATTTGTCAATGGTTCACCAGTTATAACAACAGACTGTTTCATTCCTGGCCTGGTTGCGCAGTAACTATGCAAGCTGTCAAATTAGTGATGTAGCAAGTAGAAAATTCTAATATGGTACTGCTTAACTATGAAGTCTGTTACTGTATGATAGATACACATTCACACACCTCAGTAAAAAAACTCATCATAGCCAACAAAAAGCACTACTACACTACCCTCCAAAACTCCTACAGTTGTAACCCCAAGACCTTCCAGTTATGGCTTATTTGCCTCTGAAACCCCACTAAGTCATCTTACCACAATCTCTTTCCAAACCTACACAATAATGACATTGCAACTGAATTTAATTCTTATTTCATCAAGTATTTTGCTGAACACAACACCCATCATATCCCTTCTCTTCTTTATCAAACTTTTAGCAGCCCCTTTCTCCTTCATTCTGCAGTCAGTGTCAATCAGAACCAAAGAGAACTCCTTAGAAAGTTGAAACCAGACACACAGGCTGCAGACATTCTTTCTGATAGCTACCTAAATAAAGGCTGCTGTTAAACCCCTCTCTTTTTTCCAGATCAGTACTTATCAATCCATATCTGAGGGCTATGTTTCACTGTTACGGAAGCAGTCTTTTACCCTTCCCTTTCACAAATTTTCATCCAGTTGCTATACTTTTACCAATATCAAAAATCCTTGAAAGGTGCATCTATAATAAAGTTCTTCACAAAATCCTTGGCCTATAATTTTCATTCAACCACACAGCATGACTTTCATACTAACATAAATACCACTGCTATCATTCATTGACACTGTTTACCAACAATGAAACAAAAATAAACTTGTGTCATCCATCTTCTGTGACCTTTCCAAAGCTTTTGACGCTGTCTTTTACTGAAAACTCATTCACACTCTCTTCTTCTTTGGTGTCTCCTCTCTAAAACTAGGTTGGTTTACTACCTACCTTTCTAACCACACACAAGCAGTTAAATGGGAATCAGCCTTTCCCACATAGATGACAGTATCTAATGGGACACCCCAAAGATCTCTCCTTGGACCTTTATTGTTTATATGTTCGCTAATAATCTTGCTTTGGTTTTATCATGTGCTATTCTCATCCAATGCACTGACAATTCCACCCGTACCCCCCCATCGACCTGCTTATTTCCATTACAAACTATAACTCAAGACTCATTTACAACCACTGTAACTTGTCTCACCCACTTGGTTGCTCCTAAATCCTAATAAAACCAAATTCATGCTGTTCATTTTAATGTCCTATTCAGACAAATATACCAACCTTCTAATATTCTCCTGTCAAGCCACCCTGATATAACCTCTGAAATTAAATTAGGCATCCTTACAGACAACCATGTCAAATTTGACAGTCACATCCAAAGTGTAGTACAGAAAATCATCAGAAACTGGCCTTCTTTCCAGAGCAGCTACATTTCTCAATGCACACAACTGTAAAACCTCTGCAACTTCCTACCTTCTATCAAGTCTAATGTATGCCTCTCCTATCCTCACTAATATTAGTACATATCTATAAATTAGAACAATGCTATAACAAAACTGCTGTCTGTGCTACAAAGTTAAATAATTCAGCATACCATTGTCCAGCCCTCAAAAAATTAAACTGGATGGAAGTCGTAAAGTTCCTCTCTTTCATTTATAATTGGCTCATAGCATTCTTTTCCTTCCGGATAAATGCACTTCTCTTAATTCTTAACTGCAATGGTACTCCCAACCATCACTACTATGATCTGCAGATGTAAACCTTCTCAAGGCCAAAAAAATCTCACACCACCTTTCGTGACTCCTTATATGTCACTTATTATACAGCAAACAAGTGGACAATTAGGCAAACATCTTTCCCCCAATCACATCAAAGATAAATTAAAGAATTTCTGCTAAGCTCATGAATCTGCCCCTGCACACTGGGATAAAACTAATCTCACTAAACATTAATCCTATAACCACACTTATGCATCACATCCCTTCATTTCTGTAAATTCCTCATGAACTTTTTTCCCATCCAGTTACTGCCCAACACAAATTCATTTCAACAGCCCAAAGCAGAAACTCATTAGCTACACCCCCTTAGTATACATTCTCAACTTCAGCCTCCATTCCCAAGTCTCTCACTCACTCCTTCCCCTCATTCTCCTGCTGTTACATCTAGCTACAAAAACCTTTCATAAGTCCTTCTCTTCTTCTGTCTCCCTTTCACCTCTTAACCAATATCCATCTGCCAGTTAACATCTCCCACTATGCCTCTTTCTCCGTACCCTTTTCATTATTTACCCCACAACCTACCCTCGTGTTTCACCCCTCTCTTTATGCATGTTTAATGTCTCTCACAAGTAATCCATATACTGCTCAATATAAGCACTTTTCCTCTGTTCTCATCATATTATAAATTTGAACATCTTTGAGTGTGTTGACTACTCAGATCCAATGGAGCTATACTGTTAATTTGTTGAAACTTGAATATGGCAACTATTTATATTCAATGGAGGTTTTCTCCTTGGGCATATTTGTACTTATGTTATCCCAGATTGGAGTATACACATCAAGGACCCTAAACGAAACATGCTATTTTTTTACCAGTTATGTACTTATTGTATATGTATTCAATTTCTATTTATTTATTTTTTTTAGTTTGCACATATGTCTTCTGCTATCCTCTATATATGATCTGTCTTTACTTGTTGCTAGTAAAATGTCATTGCTGAATGTTGTCTTCCTGGAAATATTATGAAACATTAGTTATTAGTGGACACAGGTGATTGCTGTGAAGCAGCATAGAACATTTTTGGTTTTGATGTAAAAGTCAGTGCTTACAAACACTTATCAAAAGTGCTTGCAGACAGATGAAACTGATTTTTTATGCTTTGTTGTAAAACTATATCATGGGAGATGCAACATACAAAATAATAGCCAAGATAAAAAGCTATATTGCTTTCATAAACACTGTCAGAAGTAGTAACAAATAAATGAAAATTATTTTTCCTGAGTTGAGTTGAAAGCACTTTTCCTTGTATTTATAAATATAGGGAAGTAACATGAAACTTTTCCTTTTGATAATAAAAATGCACCATTCTTAAGAGCAGTGATAGGAGCACTAGCAAAAAATAAACACTGATGTTACATAATTCAATGAAACAGACGGTCACTGGAAAAATACTCAGCAGTTTGCTCATGATTAAAAAAAAAAGTCAATTTCACTGCTTTCACAGGTGCAGTTAGAAATGCTAGCAAAGAACCAAAACTGATTTTATCCAAGTTAAGGATGAAATATTCTTGCTCCATGGTTTCTTATCTTGGGGATGCAACATAGCATTTTAAAATGATCATGGGGAAAATGCATTATTACCTATAGTTGAAATTTGTATGTGGGGAAGAAAGTTATGTCAAGTTTCCTTTTATTTTCTCATGTCAAGCATGACTCCTCTTCATTAATATTTACCACATTATATGTACATATGTTCATTAATATTTAAGAAATGCTTTGATATTGTAGTTATTAGCTGGCAAATCATGCAGATATTCTATTCACAAAAAGGTACTTAAAAAGTATGATATCAAGGGAGGAGCCAAAAGAGTTAAGAGCAAAGAAACATGGCTATTTACCACAGAAGTATAGATTTTGGTAAAACTTTTTTTTTGTTTGCAAGTCACACTTTTAAAAACTTAGCAGTAGGTTACATGCTAGGAATTAGCAATCAGATTTCAGAAAAATGCAGACATACTGTGATTGCATCAATTACTTACATGCAAATATTCAAAAAAGGTACACTGTTTCAACAGAAAGTTAATTTACTGCCCTAAAGAAAGAAACAGTGGCAAAAAATAAAAACTAGAAAAAAACTGCAGCACAATTAAGTCCCAACAGTTCTTCAGACATCAAAAGCAACAGCAAGTTTGTATCTGTCCTGTTTTCTGTGACCATCTCCTATAGCAGAATGGTGCCACAGTTACTCTATAAGTAATAATGACAGCAAGAAAAAATTATAGGAGTAGGAAAAAATCTAATACTAATTTAGGTGCAAAGTCAAACAACTAAAAGAGAACAAAATAACAACTCCAAGCTTTTAAACTTAAAAATGGGACATAAAAACACATTACAAGACATAAATTGAAGTAAAGGCCACAAAAACTCAACAGCTTAAAAGCCCTAATCTGTCCAAAACAAGATATGAATCTCCAGCAAAAGCTATGTAGTAGAAAAAGCTGTGAAGTAGATAAAACCTTCAATAAAAATTGTTAAAAATACAATAAGCACTTTCGTTTTGTTTACCACAAAACTTCATTAGATAAATCCAGGGAAGTAGGGCCAGGAATTTATGTAAGATATCACTCCTCAGTAGCCAATCAATATATTAAAATTGAACCAGGGCCGCCCTTAAAGGCACACTTGCATTATATTCTTAAAGCCTTTAATTTTAGCAGGCTAGAAATGGAGATACATTCATTAATGCCTGGCCAAACATCAGCTTGAAAAAAAATTGCCAAAATACTTTTCGTCTTTCTAGAAATAGGTGCCACTAACCCCGAGATGGATCTGCTCAGCAACCACAAAGTAAAAATAATGGTCATTGAATTCAGATGCATGTTTAGCCAGGGAGTTCATGATTTTACCTTTTTGTATATCATAAAGATGTTCATACAACCTTTCCTTTAAAGCACGTTCAGTCTTTCCAATATAAAATGATGGACACACCTGAGAAAGTGCAGCATAAACCACACCTCTGCTGTAAATTTTCCTCTAGCTCAGACAAGTTGTTTTTTATCCAGAAGGAGACACCCATATGGATCCAGTTACAGAAAGAACATTGCCCACATTTAGTCATAATTTTACAGACGTTACTGGTTACATGATAATTAAATAATGTGCCATCTAACATCTTTAAGTTTTTGCCTCTTCTGAAAACTACCAAAGCTTTTGCTGGAGATTTGTATCATGTTATTTTGAACATATCAGGGCTTTTGAGTTTTGTGGCTTTCACATCAGTTTGCAGTTTAGTTGTTTCTTCAGTGTCCATTACAAAGCATGTTAACCAGGAAACAAGCTTTTTGTTTACTATATAAAACATGACACTTTTCATCTCTTCCAACTTTACACAAGATTTCCTCAAGCAAATTGAGTGCATTAATTAGTTCATTGAAATATATTCATACAATATTATGGGCCCAAATCCAAAAGACTTACTGTCAGTGTAACTGACCACTTACACAGACAGCAGGTCTTTTGGAATCTGGTCCATGTATTAAGCTTGTTTATAGATAGACCTTACACCGAAGTAAGTCATTTACACTGAGAGCAGGTCTTTTGGAATCAGGGCAGACTTACACTGAGAGCAACTCTGTTGGACTCTATCCCAATATCTCTTATAATAACCAATGCATTCTTCTTTCCACTATTTCCTAACTAAAAATTTAAATGAATACTTGATTACAAAAAGTCCATACAGTATTATTTATACAATAAAGGTTACAAGTGTCTTTTTAAAGCACTTTTAAAATTCACAGAAACATTAAGCCCTGGATAAATAGGTGCCTTTAAAGCACAGTCAGGCTATAGTCTGGACTGCTCTTTTTCCACAGCATTCAAAAGTAAAATTTAGCAATACAAGTTTGGATAATGTGATGTGATGTAACAGTTTTAATGTTTAAATTCTGAAAACCTTTTGAAGGTAAGGATCAATCATTCAGTCTCAATAGCCTCAGCTGCTTTCCACGGCATAAGCCCAGTGTACCACTCCAACAAGATACTGCATATCTTCAGGACAACTGGACTCCCTGGAGGCTTGGGCTGTATTAGAAGCTGCACCATACAGCTCCAGCAGGCAGCAGCAGCAGTCTAGAATCAATAATCAGCATTTTTTCAAATGGGCTAGATGACTCCTCCACCCTTTACAACCCTAATTCTGGTTGATGGGATATGATGTGACATCAGTACAGCCAGTAAACATACCCATATTCTTCGACTACCACCAGCAATAAACCCCAAAATATGAACCAGCAACAATCTAATATGACAAAGCAATCCCCCTTCTTCCTACAGAAGTTTGTACAAGGAAAAAGACCTTTCCTAATTTGCCATCTGGCCACATACAGGCATCACTGACCCTATGAACATGGCACTACATTTGGAAGCTCTCTGTCCCTTTGCTATAGATAGCAGGCCATGGCTGTAGACCAAAGGCATTTATACTGGAAATCCTGTGGGGGGAGGTAAGGCATTTCATCATGCTTCTAGTAGAGTCTATTTTGAAAATACTCAGAGGTGCCACGTTGTAATTTCTCACATGAAATAATAACAGATGCAATATAACGTGGCAGGGCCTCCTCCTGAGTCACAAGCACCTGTGAGCACCCGAGTCACAAACGACACTAGCACCTGTGAGATACCTCAGATAATGGGATGTAGAGTATTAGCATCTGCTTAATGTATTTGGGCTACTACAAGTGTAAAGCAATGTTTAATGCTTCCTTTAGAATGAAAAAAAAATGCATATTTAAACAATGAAAAGTGTGTTTTAAAGTAAACATTAAAACAACTACTGATAAATAAATAAATAAATAAATAAAAATAGGGTTAGAATATGATCTTGTTAATATACCAGATATATGATAAACTAGCCATAGAAATACAAATTCTGACAGTATTAGCTCATCTGTATTGACCTTCTTATGTACAATACAGGACCATATCTGTTTCCAACTTGTATTTTTCATTTTGTAGGGCCAGATTCCAAAAGAGTTGCTCTCAGTGCAAGTCTGTCCTGATTCTGAAAGACTTGCTCTCTGTCTAAGTGACTTACTTCAGTGTAAGGCCTATCTGTAAACAGTCTTACTATGGGGACCAGATTCCAAAGCACCTGCTCTTAGCCTCTTCTCAGTGTGAGTGGTCATTTACACTGACAGCAAGTCTTTTGGAATTGAGGCCATGGTTTTGTTACATCTGTACCATGGGTGAGAGCAGTTTGGATTTATACAGCATTTCTCTTTCAGGGTAACCCAAAGTGTTTTATAACATTTAGTCAGAAGGGTCTGAATGATTAAATTAGTAGCAGCAGACACTGTGCACCCCATCTGTTCTGCATGCAGCCAAGAAGAGGAAATTAAATATTGTCCGCAGAACAAGAAATATCCCTTGACATGGGCCCTCAAATGCTATGGGCAAAGCTATTATTCAGGGAAGAAAACGTGGCCAAGCATGAAACTACTGGTGCATAAATATGAGGGTATTTCAAAAGAGTGTAAATACTAATATGGCACTACTTTAGTAAAATGGGTACCACCCTAAATTGATTCCTATAGAAATAAAATAATGCCATAAGAAGACAAGATAAACAATAACTTCTAACATATTTGTGACTTACTTCAGTGAATGGACAATGGGGAGGAGTAACTCAAATTAGCATAGTGATAATTAATGTAAGTAAGACAAAGGCTTACACAACAGGCCAGAGATAGTATCTGAATTAGGGGGATTATAGCCAAATGTTCTTCAGACAATTCTAAATATTTGGCATACAGGATCAAATGACTGCTAGGCTTATGAGATCTGTGATTTTGAAAACTATGTATGATAAATGTCTATCTAAATGGGGAATAAATGAGCAAACTCAGTAGATGTACAACAGTGTGTTTTTAAACCTTGAATAACTAAACAACAGATGATATTTTTTTAAATGTAAAGCACTCCAGAGAATAAATGTAAATGAATATTTGAGCATGAAATAAACACTAAAAATCAATAGTGCTTGACCAAGTTGGATTTTTATTTTCTCACTGAAGGAATATGAGGAAAAACATTTCAAAAATAATTTTAAGCCACATGCAGTTCTCAGGCTAAGAATAACACCAGATATAAAGCCATGCCACACCCTGCAATACATGTTTGAAACACCATTGTCCAAGCTACAGAACAAAATCATCCATATGCAATTTATAAAAAAAAAAACTATGTGCATGGCTCTGAGCAGTGCTATAAACTTGCTACACCACCCCATGTGTCACATATTAAATGATATTATCTTCATACTGAACTAATAATGAGGCTTAAAGAGGAAGCTTGGAGGTCCACGGTAAGCAAAAAAAATGGTAAAAACATGATCGTACATTTACTGAATTCTTTCTGGTGAAGATGATGTGAGAAATAAATGCATTTAAGCAGCAGATATGAGGAAAAAAGATGTTTCCAATATGGAAATTAGGCACTCTGGGTATAACTCTCACACGTAGGCAGACAAAGCATGCGAATAAAAAAGGTCCATGCATAAAAGAAATGCCATCAAGGAGCAAATGTTGAATTTAACCATACCAAAAGGTCATTACTGGAACAAAATGAAAGGGCCTTAAGAAACAAGATACACAAGGAATAAGGATATAGAAATAAGTCCAGCAGAAAACAAAGAAGTGTTACATAAAATGAAGCCTGATGACATTAAAGTACTAATGCAGAAATAGCGGACACTGATGGCAAAAAAGGTATATTTTGTAGCTCTTTGTCATTATAAGAGTGAAAGAAAATTAAACTTAAAAAGCAGATCTGCAAAACTTTTTTTTTTGTAATTACAAAAAGTTCAACATAAAAGGAATATAAATGGGAAATAGACTTAAAAATAGTAGTAGTTATCCTCATTTCTGGCACAAGGAAACTGAGTAGCAGATAACATATGAATGGTGTTATTTATTTAATTTGCTGACCATGGTAGTGGGCTGATCCACTTTGGACCTATTTTAGCAACAGCGCTGGTATTACAGTAGATAGAGACGGCAAGATCGTGTTGAAAAGCACCGGTTACAATAAAGTATGCAAGTAACATTTACACACTGAATACAGAAAACAGTTGGCTTTAGAGTATAATGAGGGCAAGCCAGGGTTTATTATACAGAGTATAATATTTACATGCAGTATTGTTAAGGAAGAACTTGTGAGACAGAGCGTAATGAATACATGCAATGAACGTACAGCAAATCGTAGCCTGCCCCGTCATCATTTCTCGCTCGCTCTCTCCCTATATATATTTGTCTATGTTTGTATTTGCAGAGGAGTGGAGTTTGTGAAGAATCAGAGTGGATTTTTTTAATGTACAAAGCACTCAGAATTGAAAAACTGTCGAAAAAGATCAGCAGAAGGTCACAGCAGTAGTTAGTTGGTTTTCAGAGAGGTCTATTAGTTGAAGAGTAAATTAATGAGGGGGTAAAGTGTGAAAGATGGGTAAGAACAGAGAAGAAGCAGGACTAGTGCTGTGAAGGAGAAAACTGGGAAAATAGGGGGTTTATCAGGTGTATACATTTTAATGGTGTTAATGAAATGGAAAATGCAAGAGAAAGTTGCTTACAAGGTTAGAGAAAGGCATGACGTTGTTAGGTTAGAGATGCAGAAAAGGAAAAAAAATAGGATAATCAATATATGTGTGTGGGAACTACTACAACCAATAGAATAAAATAGTCTGTGCTGAATAAGCCTGCCTGTGTGTTAAAAGAATCAAACTTCTACAAAGGCTTCAAAAGTACATGAATTTCAGGAGGCCGGGAATTACAGGCTATACCACCCACTTCTGATTTCAATTGTGGAAATTCAGAGTAGAGATAAGTTCTTAATACTATATCACAATACAAACCATCAATAAATGTCTAATTTATGCCAGCTCTCAAAAGCAAGGCAGAATCTATACAACAATGGGGAAAGTAAAAAGTCAGGTGGAGCATGGATATCCACAGGAAACTTTTCAGTGGGGGAATAACATTTTCCATGAATTACAAAATAAAGAGGCATTGATAGAAAGCAATAGTACTTATAAATACCAAACAGAAAATTTGTTTGAGAGGTAATGCACTTTGCTAGTGCTGGGAGTTCTTTGCTGAAGGAAACAAATCATGCAGGCAGTCTGGATCCACTAGGACGACCATGGCAACCACTGCATTTTAGATGCCCTATGGTATATTTTAGAGGACTTCATCAACTTATTGATATACCTATCAGCTCTATACTTCTGATGAATATTTCATTGGGGGTGTCAGTCACTTTTATCCACAGACTGCCTCGATACTCACCAGTTATAGTCACTTTACTGAGCGCAAGTTAAATTGAATTTCTTGAGTACAAAATTAAAATTGTATTTACAAGAAGCACATGGAATGGTAATCTATAACAACAGATTGTGTAATGCATCTATTGCCCAAGGCCTTCAAGAACAATATACACACACTCAATTTTTAGTAAAAATACATGTGTTAGTGAATATGACTTAAAAATGGCGTATTTCAGCAAATGATAAAGCACAGAATAGCTCAGTCTATATTATACAGGTATTGCAATGAAAAGCACAAGTAAAACAGAACCAGCATAATTCCATATGAGCCTACTGTTAGCCAGTTCCAGAAAATCTAAAGCATCTGATGTTTAACATGGCAGTGCTATATCTTGGTCCACCTTTCCTCACAGGTAATAATCACACAGTGTTCCACTACTAAACATAGCCAAGCCTGCTGCTCTAACCTCAGGGAAACCATTGCAGCATACCTCTGAATTTGACCCAATCAATTTGGCTGCTCAAAAACATAGCATTCTAGCCATGACATAATACAACTGAAAATAAAAATAATTTTTTCTGATGAAATATTTAGGATTTTTACTTCTGATAAAAAAATCAGTTGAAAGTATTGCAAGCCATTACTGTGTTCTACGTACTGAGCAGTTCGCAACATTCTCAGTGGACATCAGGTGTAGGTTCATAGGTAGGTACTAGGCTACTGTCCCTAGGGCCTATATAAGCCTACGAAAGGAACAAACAGATAGTGTGCATTTCATCATATACACGGAAACAAGCATTGTACTTTTGTTTGGGACTTCATGCTTCAGTTTGAACTTTATTTTGTATTTCATATAGTTAGTGATTTTTTCATGATCCACATCACATGTGGGCTGAATTTCTGGCCTTCAACAGGGATATTGGTTGTTTTTGTTAAACCGACAAAGCACTATATAGCCTTTTCATAAGGACCATGGACTATTTGTATCTGTATGACATCATTCTGAACCAGTTGTTAGTACATTGTTAATGTTTTTTGTTAGGATATAATAGTTCTAACAAATGTATTATGGTTTTGGGCAATACCTTTGCTGGAATAGGATTGACAATTGCCATAGGTGCATGTTAGGAGCTATTATTTAGGGTCTTATTTCACATTTTTTGGTAATAGCTCTGTTTGGCCTTGTTATTCTCATCCAGTCCACTAATTTGAGTCTGGTGGATGTTTTTGGTACGATAGTTTTTCAACATTTATATCTTTAAACAAGGATTTTCCTTTTTTTGCAGGGTATTTAGTTAAATAATTTTGACTTCAGGGTCATAATTTTTAGATCGTTTTTGTTTTTTAACAACCTTATAGTTATATGAATATGATTCAAACCTAGTTCTTGACCTACTTACATGTTTTTGCAATTGTAATCTATTATATATGGTTTTGTACTGCATTTACCCTATTTGTGGAGTGTATATACAATTTTTATGCGAGCTAGCAACTTTTTGCCCTTGGCACTATATATATTGACTTTATCTAGATTTGGCAAGTTTTTTTTGGGCCAATTACTATAACAATTATATTTTTCATATTATAAGGGACGAATAGTCCAGATATATCTTTTACAGATCTGTTTATTTACATGCTATATAGTTGGATCTCATTTTTGAATATTGGGAGCATGTTTTTGTGCTATCCATTATGACAATAGATTCTACATAGTATAAGGGACGAAAGTCCAGATATACTTTATAAGGACCTGTTCTTACAGATGCCATTTGGTTGGAACCTATTTTTGAACAATTGACAGCAGAGACGAATGGTTGGCTACCATAATTATGCAATGAGCTAATGTTATCCAGATACTAACAACAAATATTTATTTTATACAAATGGATGCTTTTGACATTTGATCTTTGAATTTTTATCAACAAATGCTGGCTTGTAGTGAGACGAATTGTCAACTACATTAATATTCAGGTACATCTATACTCAGTTATACTAAAATACTTTTTATCTCTATATATAGTGGGGGTTATTTGGTTGCTTTCTTACTAACAATTACATTTTTTTATAAAAATTTGTTTTTGACTTCATCCTTATTTTTTTCTACAACCATTAGGTCTTATGCAGTACATAACCATATATATATATATATATATATATATATATATATATATACACACACATTTACAATTTGTTATATCTTATCCAGAATTATTGTTTGGTAGGGTCAAGAATTGTGTTGCTATACATCACACATTAGCTCCAACATGGATCTAAGCGGAATTTTGCAAGGTCTATCAGCTGATAAAGACAACCTGGAAGCATTTGGCTTCAACACTAAGGGGTCAACTGGTTTTAACAACATTGAAGGTGACTCTAAACAGAAATGTGGGTTTATTTTTCAAAAATTGACAAAGAACATGAAACACCTAAGGTCTAATATTTGGCACTTGAAATTATTAAAGGCCTACAAATTAAAAAACATCACACCCAGAGGTCTTAGGATCCGTCTTCAACCCCTAGTAGCCAACATTGATGCCCAGCTATCACAAGATTGGGCTTTGGCCCAACATCAGACCGCAATGTTGTTTGTAAACACTTTGATCTGTTATTACGAAAGAACTATTGAATCATAAATAGTTGAAATTCAAAAAATTTGTCTTGTGGCCCAGTCATTTGAAACTGAAGCATATTTTAAGGATCACATTTCGGTTCTAGCCAAAGATTTGGCCAATTTGGAACAACAATTGATTAAGAGAAAAACACACAAATTTAACAGAGACTTATCTGATTACGACAAAGGGAAACCATTTGTTGTATCTAAGAATGTTAGGTTCACAGACAGAGCTAGCAAAAGTAGTCATGGTAGGAAAAGGCCCAGGTCAATTTTAAGGAGGACAGAATCTTCCTTCAGTATGACATCAGAGGACGAAACTTCCTCTGCTACAGACTATGATGTCCCCTCACACCAGGCATCTCCTGCTGCCAAGAGAAAACAGTCTGACCCTTTAGACATAATACACGTGGGGGGGGGGGGGCAGAAAACATAGAAACAGAAACAGGAACATCCAGTTTACAGGTTCTATTGCAACAGATTGTGAAACAGTAAATAATGTACACAACATTTCATCTTTTCAATTATCACCTGTACATAATCAAGTACTTAATAAAGGTCTGAATTTCTTCCCCTCTTCACCTGTTTCGGAATTCAGTTTGTTAAATGATGTTAATGATTTTTGTAGATTGGTTAATCTTAAAATATTTTTTTCAGATCATGATTCTACTCAAAGATCTACTGGTTTCAAATTTGGTAAATCAGATTTTGTACCGCCTATGGATAAACGTGTTTCTATTTTTAAGGAATGTGTCATTAAAGATTTACATTTTTCTAATAGATACCTACCCATTAATAACAATCTTACCCAAGCAGAGAGACATGCATTAACTGAACTTCAACTCAATCATGACATTGTCATTACTCCGGCTGACAAAGGGGGTGGTATTGTTGTCATGGATCACAGCACATATAAGGATGAGGCTTATAGACAACTGGTAGACACTCGCTTTTATATTAAGATGGTTGTGGATCCTACACCTAACTTTAAGGCACAGATAGACTCTTTTTTTGGATTTAGCGATGGAAGAAGGTATTATTAGTAGACAGGTATGTAAACAACTTAAAGTGGTTGAACCTATGCCCCAATATCTATATCTTCTTCCTGAAATCCATAAAGACCCTACTAATCCCCCAGGTAGACCTACTGTCTCTGGCAGAGGTTCTCTTACGGAACCACTTTCCGCTTTCCTCACCCATTATTTGAAACCGCTTTTGTCTCACGTTAGATCAAGGATACAAGCCACCACAGAATTTCTCAATATCACTCAGGATTCACAATTGGAAGCGGATTGGTAGTTATGTACCTTAGATGCATCATCTCTTTACACAAGCATCCCCCATGATGCCGGTATAACTGCTATCTCTTATTAGTTGAATAAATCAGGATTATATTCCACTGGCTTTAACAATTTTCTTGTTAAACTTACAGAGTCTGTGCTGTGCAAAAATATTTTTTATTTTGATGGACAACCTTACTGGCAGATTAAGGGGACGGCAATGGGTGCTTCTTTTGCTCCCATATATGCTGACCTATTTATGGGATTTTTTGAGCAATCATTTATTTATGATGTAGATCATAATTTGCATATAAATGACCTTGACATCTGGAGAAGGTATCTAGATGATTGTTGGATGGTGTGGCGTGGGGATAAGGACCATGTGTTTGATTTTGTTAGGTATCTCAACAACAATCCTTGGGATATACAATTCACTTTAAATATTGAATATGAAAAGATTGTTTTCTTGGATGTTGTTGTCTTTAGACAGGAGGATCACACATTAGCCACGAGTGTACATAGGAAGTTTCCTCAGTACAATACACTGTTACATGCATCTAGTTCTCACCCCGCCACATCATTCGAAACATTCCGAAATCCCAATTTTTGCGTATGAAACGCATATGCTCATCAGAAGAACAATATCAAGCTTGTGCACAAGACCTGTTACAAAGGTTTATTAACCGTGGATATTCTAGGAAACATATCTCTCATACTATTCATCAGACTAGGCAAATGACACATCCTACTTTATTACAGTACCAAAGTTTGAAGCATGATGAAACATCTAATTCTAGGCAGCCAATTAGGTTTGTTACCACTTTTGGGAACAACACATTCAGATTTAGGGAAATCATTAACAGACATTGGGACATACTCAAGTCTCATGAGCTTTTGAATGATATCTTACCAGGCAATGTGCCTTTTCATACCATAGGGGTAGGACCATACACTCTCGTTTAACACATTATAAGAGATATACACCAGTGATATCAGTTCAAACTACTCTATTTGGTGACCCATTGGTGGGGTGTTTTCCTTGCGGGCACTGTAGTGCCTGTGAACACATTCTCAAAACAAAGGAATTTTCTAGCAAAAATACATCTCAAGTATATAAGATCAACATTTTTGGTAACTGCAGTTCGGACTGGGTCATTTATTTAGCTACATGTACCTGTTCCTCATTCTATGTTGGTCAGACGTCCAGACCATTTAAACTGAGAATTAGTGAACACCTCAGTGCCATCAGAAACCACCGTCTGTCTAATGGTCTTTACAAACACACTATTCATCATCCAACTGCTCTCTTTAAATTTATTAATATTGACAGAATTCAAATGCATAGAAATTTTAAAGCAGGTTGGCATAATAAACTTGACAACATGGAAACAATGTGGATAACCAGGTTGGGGCTTTGTTCAAACCTGGATTAAATGAAATGGAATAATATGTTAGCCTGCTTATTCATGCAATGTACTACTACAGTTTATTATTTTATTATTTTGCCACTATGTCTTCACTAATATTTTTCATCAGTTTTGACAGTGATTTGGTTTATACAACTTAACATGTTTTTTGTAATATACCTTTAAATGTCTCCTTATTTAAGACCAGGATGTTGGAGCTACCTAATTACTGATTATTTTTTGTTTCAGCACTGAAGAAGGCTTTTTATAGCCGAAACCGGTCTGTTAGCCATTTATTTATTATAAATGGCATTGATATTTACAATAAATTTATTTTAGCTGCATCACCATTGTGCTGGTCTGTTTTTGGTATTTTCCTATATAAGCCTAGCCAAATGGTACCCTGGCTTTTGCCACCCAAGAAAATTATTTTCCTGTACCCCTGTCAAGCAGAGCCACAGAAGTGATCCCCGGGGTGAATTTCCTATCTCCCATCCAATCATCAAGATTTTTCTTGAAGAGTGCTAATGAGGAGCTTTGTTTGATATAGATAGGTAGTTTGTTCCAGAGTATGGGAAGTCTCTGGGACAGGAATCTATCCCTACAGCATGTTCTGTTTATTGTGGTGACCAGGTTTAGGTCCCTAGAGTGTATAGCTTGGAGGAATTGGGATTTCTTTAAGTGGAGCATGCCCAGCAGCTCTAGGTTTGACATAGCTTTGTATGTTAGGCAGAGATTGCCTCTGAGTAGGTGATATGCGACAGAGTAAAGCTGGAGTTTTTTTGAGATCGTTTGCATAGGGCATCTGTTTGAGGCTGATAATCCTCTTTCTGAGGTATTTTTGTGGCCTTTCCAGTTGTTGTAGATATCTTGTGAGGTACATACCAAAAGGGGCGTTGTACTCTATAATGGGTCTAATGAGTGATGAGTAGAGGGGAACAATGACCTCTTTTTTCCTGGATGAGAAACCTTTTGTGATGAGGTGTGCCACATAGAAGGATTTCCTGACTACTGTAGTGATGTGATTATCAAAGAAGAGACTACTGTCCACCTGTGTCCCAAGGTGTCTTATCACACTTTCAGTGTTAAGTACACTACCACCTATGTGGTAGTTCATGGGTACAGAGTTTTTACCAAAAGGGATGACAATGCACTTTTTGTCATTGAGCTTGAGGCCATGGCTTTGACACCAGGCATCTGTCTCAGTGAGGCCCTTTTGTAGGATATCCACATCATTAGGAGTTTTGATTATGGCTCCTAGTTTGCAGTCATCTGTGAACTTTGTTAGCCAAAGACCGTCTGTGTTAGCCTGTACTTCAGAGAAGTAGATACCACACAGGAGGACCTAGGACTGAATCCTGTGGTACTCCACTTGTCACTGATCTGAAGTTGGATTTAGAGTCTGCTACTTTCACAGTGTGGGTTCTGTCAGTGAGCCAGTTGGCAACCCATCTTGTGATACAGGGATTTATACCTAGTTTAGTGAGTTTATCTATAATTCCGGAGTGGGGGATGGTGTAGAAAGTCTTAGCGAGATCTAGATAGGCTGTGTGAACCACCTTACCCTCATGTACGGCTTTGTTGACCGCTTCAAAGAAGTCTATCTGGTTTAGGAGACATGATCTGCCTTTTACAAACCCGAACTGGGTAGGGTCCAGAGTTTGGAGATTATCAATGTCATTGTTTATAGGTTCCATGATGATACATTCCATAGCCTTGCAGACCAGCCTCATCAGGCTAATGGGGTGGTAGTTCCCGGGGTCCATGGTGGCTCCCCCTTTGTGGAGTGGGATAACTGTTGCTGTGTGACGTTCAGTGGGTACAAAGCCTGAGGTGAGGCTATGCTTGAACATGGTACTTAGGTGGGGTGCCAGTTCGTTCTGTAGTTCATGTAAAACGCAGCCTGGGATGTTGTCAGGTCCCATGGATGCTGTGTTTTTGGCTTTGGAGAATGTGTTTTTATCTGTGCAGCCATAATTACAGGAACTTTGCATTCTTCTGGTATAGAGATAGGCCCTTTAGGGGGTGATAGAGGGGTAAAGTTAGCACTGACCCTATCTGCAAGGATGTTGGCAATGTCAGTTGGTTCTGTATAATTAGTGCCATTGTGCTGTAACTCGGAGCAGATCTGAGTGTTGCCATTGAGATTCTTGACATAGCTATAGAATGCTTTGTGGTTGTCTTTAGGTGATTTTGTTTTCGTAACTAGCTTTGGAGGATTTTATGAGGGATCTCAGCTTTTTACTGAGGCTGACCAGGGAGTTCTTCCAATCATGGGATTTTACTCTTTTTTGCAACAGTTTCTTTCTTTTGTTGTAGAGTTTGTTTATGGCAGAAGACCACCAGATTGGCTTTCTTTTTTTGGAGGATAGCATTTTGGTTCTGTTAGGGATTGCACGATCCATGCACTCATGTAAGTGCTTATAAAGTGCATTTGTATAGGATTCAGCAGTCGTACCTCTATTATCCGTCAGCATGGGTGTCGTGAAGTTTGCCACTTCTGTCTTAAGAAGCGTGAAGTTGGTTTTGGAGAAATTTTTTTGAGATGGTTTCCCTAATGGGGGATGGGGGTGGGATGTTGATGTCTAGGGTGATTTGCTTGTGGTTGGATCTGACCAATGAGGAATTGACCTATGGTGTGAAACTCCGGTTGCCCACTTTGGTAATGACCAGGTCTAGGATAGTGCTGCCCCTGGTGGGGTGTGCATAAGTTGATCCAAGGCGTGGGAATTTATGAATTTCAGAAAATGTTGAGCACAAGAGCTGGTATATGAGTAGTTTTCCCAGTTAATGGTGGGGTAGTTGAAATCGCCCATTATCAGGGTGTTAAGTTGTACCCTAATATTTTCCAGTGTATCAAGAAATGAGGAGTGGGAATCCTGGGCCATGGTGGGGGATCTGTAGTAAGCTACAATTTGGATTGCGGTCTTGCCCAGAGTTAGTTGCACTTGGATAATCTCTGATGCATTATGCTGAGCAACTACCTGGAGGTGTGGATATCCTTAATGAACATGGACACGTCTCCGCCTTTAGTGCTTTGGTCCAGGTTAGGTGGCCAAAAGGTGTGGTATGAATTATAGTCTGGTAATGCAGGGGTGCTCTCTGGAGCCTTGAACCAGGTCTCTGTCACTGCACAGATGTCGATGTTCTCCATTTTAAGGAGTGCCTCGAGTTTGTGCATTTTGAGGTTTAGACTTCTAGCATTAAGTAGCATTACCCTCAGATTTTACTTGCTTGTACCTGTTACGGTGGTGAATTTGTCATTTGAATCTTGCATAAAAAAGGCACTACAGGAGCGGCAAGAGCCTTAGCCAGTATCCAGAATCCCAAGGGCGACAGGTGCAGGCCATCTCTGGCAAAGCATCGTGGTTTGTTGATCATGTCATCCCAGGCAGACAGATACTGGATCCCCTTAGAATGATACCAGAAGCTTAGCCAATTGTTGAAGTCAATCATTTTGTCCTTGTACTGTGGTATCATTCAGGGTGATAGCAGGATGCTGCTCAGGGCTAGGGTCATACCTGCCTGGGCAACAAGATCGGACAGCTCCTCCATGTGACTGAAAATGAACACCTCTAAATGGATGGATATGATGTCTAACTATGAAAGGCCATATCTTAAACCCTTCTGAGATTTCATTATGAAGTCCCAACACAACACCCAGAATGAAAACGGAGTAAAATGCAAAATGACAGACGGTGTCAGAAAAAACATATGATCCAAAGACACTTGTGCCCATTTATATAAGGCTAAATCCTAGTTGCCATTTCAAATTCCTCCATGAAATGATAAGGTAGTTACAGAGGGGTGAACAGCTACAAAACACAACTAAGATTCATATTCAGTCCTCAGGAATTTAAGTGCAACACAGCATCAAATCTGAGCTCTCTACAGCTCGCTAAACGGATGCACAGCACTGTAGGCACATCATTTTACAAAGAAGACAATATTTTTCTAATCAAATGTATAGCACTTCTACTTTTGATTTGATAAGAAATTAGTACACAGATATTCTAGGCATTAGTTTCACTCGGCCCCTTGAGCAGAAGTCAAATAGCCCCTGGATGGAAAAAAGTATTATGACAGATTGACAAAAAAAAAATTTAAATAAAAAAATGAAAGTCCTCTGAAACGCTAGGTTTGCTAGCTGTATATAAGTGGCTATATGTTAGTTCACGTAAGGCAGTCCACAGCACAAATTTCAGTGGATTAAAATATGACATTTGAGTAGAAAAGGAATGCCATCCTCTTCTGAAGGATTTATATCACAGCAAACATAATGCCTTTGTGAGTAAATGGAGTCCATACCTTCCCTTAGATGCAATAAAACAAGTGCTGACTTGGCTAGTATGAATAAAAATTATTTTTTACTTCCAGTGAAGACGACTTAGTACATATATATCCTAGACATTAGTTTCATACAGCCTTGTGAACAGTTGCAAAATAGCCCTTAGATGAAAACTGGGTATAATGCCAGACTATTATAACAGAAGCTCTTTGAAATAACTGTCTTGCCAGCTATATATAACAGGCCATATCTCAGTTCCTTTGAGGCAATTTATAGTGAAAAAAAAAAAAATCAGCAAATTTTATTAAATTTAGGTACAAGGCACATGGAAGGATGCCATTCTATCTCCAAGGAATTCATTTCAACTTAACTGAACACAAAACTTTCATCAGTGGATGCTTCCTGACATCTGCTATAATAACACAATAAAGACAAATTCTGGATTTGGCCTGCATTTTGCCACCCTGAACACTGTTTGTGTATTCATGCCTAATAGCAATAGAAAATAAAAGCCTGGCACATTCTAATGACCATGTGGGTCTATTGAGAGAGAGTATCAGTACAAGGTTATACATCTGAGCAGTTTGCCATTTGCTAGTAGAACAATTTGGACAACAAATCTGGATATTCATTTACAATTGTTAGTTACGTTGTGGCTTTAGTTTCAAAGGTAGCAATACATATGCACATTATATTTCTGATTGCCAATTTACAATTCCTAGTAATGTGTTCCATTCTCTTTTTTTCAGTAATACTACTGCAAATGCTATAGTTGTGTAAACGCCAACAAGGATTGTGACTTCACTGTGTTTCTAAAAATACAATTACTTCAGCTACTTTTGCACACAAAATCTCACAGTGGAATTTGACCTTTCTGAGAAGGTACACCACCTTTGCCTCCGAAGTCATGCATAAATATAATGGCCACATTACTCTTTGATAGAAACTGCCCCATCAAAAATCATATCAATAATTATTTAAACATGGCTGCAATTTGCTGTCATAAATTATATACCTACAAAAATGGTTGTCATATCTTCTGTAATTCTGATATTGTATTGAGACGAGAAAATGGTGACAGTTGCATATTTCAACTTACTTCTGTAACTTACACATACATGCACACACAATCACCAACGAAGCAACATAATGTTTACTCAACAGCAATCGTATAACTACTTTGTGCTTTTATGTACAGCATGCCTTCTCATCCCTGCTCTACAAAGATAAACACTTTCTGTTTATACCTTTGACATTTAAATGCTGGAAAGTGAAAAACTATGACCACAGTAATGCACTTCATCCTGTCTTGGACTTGGATACATGCCCTTCTCAAAAGCAGATGTATCAATGATTATTTAACAAAAATGATGCAACCGTCGTCTGCTTTCATATGCAGTCAAACACTTTCTGTGCACATTTCTGATGTATGGTAGTGAGGAAAGTGAAAGGGATAGTGGCCTCAGTAACAACTTCAACTTTATTGTTTAAAGCCACGTTACAATATCCCGAGGCAAGCCAGATCACATCATTCATTTTCTGTTTTACATATACCCTGCCTGTGCATCTGTCACTCACCTTCTGTGTACTCTTTTGACATTTGGTTGTGATGGTCATGAAAGTTAAAAAACAAACAAAAAAGCAAATGATCACTCACAGAAATGGATTTCAATGTGTAGCTCTCAGACACTATACACTTAAAACCAATCTGGAATGGTAATGCAGATTTTAACAATCCTTACAAAAGCAGACCTGGTAAAATCTGTTTATCATAAATGATCCCTTACCTAAGCAGCTAACATGCACTGTTCATTACCAAGTATACAACAGATGCAAGTGGTAAATGTTAAGTTACACATGGCCAAGTATACAACAGATGCAAGTAGTAAATGTTAAGTTACACATGGCCAAGTATACAACAGATGCAAGTAGTAAATGTTAAGTTACACATGGCCAAGTATACAACAGATGCAAGTAGTAAATGTTAAGTTACACATGGCCAAGTATACAACAGATGCAAGTAGTTAATAAGTTACACATGACCAAGTGTACAACAGATGCAAGTAGTAAATGTTAAGTTACACATGGCCAAGTATACAACAGATGCAAGTAGTAAATGTTAAGTTACACATGGCCAAGTATACAAGAGATGCAAGTGGTAAATGTTAAGTTACACATGGAGGATATTATTATAAAATGTTATTAACTAACATCCTTCATAAATGGACAGCAACTGAAACACCCCTTCATTTGCACAGACACTGTAGCAGACAGTAGTCCTCCCAATCTCCACATACCACAAATACAAGATACAACCCTAGCTTTTTTAAATTTAACACAAGGTAGTCTTTAAATCATATCAGTACTTTAGAATAAAATAACTGGATAATTGGGTTGTTGATTTCTTACATTATATGGCAGTACAATTAAAAATACAACCTACTGAGGCTACCCCGCTTTTAGCTTATTTTCTTATTGTATGAGAAGCCTATGTTTTAAATGGGGGCATGTCCTGGTTCCATTACTACTAGTTCAGTAATTAAAAGCTAAAGACACCAAAGTAAAATGGGAAAACAGGCATGCAAATACTTGGCTTAGTGTCATGGTAGGTTCAATCAAATTTGATCACAATCAACAAGAAGATCATTCAGTTAAAGGAAAATCTTGTTGGGCTTTTAATTTTGGTAATTGTTTCTGGCCAACATGCAGATTTCTAAATATCTGCAATGTATGCAGTGGGAGGCATTCTGCTATAAAATGTTGGTTAAGGTCTTTAGGAGTATAACATACTCAAGTTAAAACACAATTCAACCAAGAATCAGTATTAGACCAAAGTAGAAATTCTTTTTCTGGTGCCAGCAGACCCTGATATTTTTATAGTTTTAATTAAATCTTTATGGAACCACTCCCCTGTTATGATAGATGTTTTCAAATATTTTTTTACAAGTTACCCAGATATGTCATCAGCTAATTTTCTCATCACTCATGGCTTTTTACTAAAATCAAATACTGAATACATATATGCATGATTTAATAATTTATTATTAGTAAAAGGAAAATAAGCCATAGCCCAATATCTCATTCTGAAAGAATACCTTAACAGATGGATTATAGGACCATATCAGTCTCCCCCATTTAAACCATTCATCATCTTCTCCATGGGTTTAGTTCCTAAGCAGCAGCCAGGAGAATACACTATAATCCACCACTTGTCACATTCAGAAAGCTAATTAATTAATGGTATAGACGAAAGAGACTCATAAGTGCACTAATCTTCTTGATAGACAATGCAGTGGCAATCATTAAAGAAATCATCAATCCATGGTTAGCAAAAGTTAACTTAAAATACACTTTTCGACCATTACCCATTTGCTCTCAGGACTGGAGACTATGTCAATGGGGTGCACAGCTGCCTGTTCTATTTTTGAATGTTTTAGTACAGCTATTCCCTGGTGTTTGAAACAAAGAAACCATTCACATTGAGGGGTTTAGTACCTGGATGACTTTTTAATCAATGGGTAAGGTGTGACTTAATCAAGAGAAGGTCTCCAGCTCTTTATCAGTTTGTGTAAATCCTTAGATGTCTCCTTGGCACAGCATAAAATTGATACACCACTCAAAGTTCTGACATTCTTAGGTATTGAGATTGATAATGCCCAAGGATCCTGTTTACCTACAGAAATAAATCAAGAAAACCTCTGATACAGTAAACAACTTCCTTTCTAAGAAGGTAAGCATAAAATAGGTCATGGAATTGCAAAGTCTAGTTAATTTTGCATGTAGAGTCATAGTCATGAGTAGGTGGTTCATTAGAGCAATGGCAAATGTTTTACAAGGAGGTTGCAAAAAACACCACACAGTTAGGATCAACAGAAGGATTACATAAGATCTCAGATTATAGGATAGTTTCTTTAGGGATTTCAGTAGCTCCTCTTTTTGGAAAGATAGTTGGGTAAATAATGAAATCCTCCAACTTTTCACAGATACGTTCAATAATTTTTACATGGGTGGTTACTTCAATGGACATTGGTTTTCCATGGCTTGGCCCAACAACTGGTCCTACCAAAGGAGGAGAGACATCAGATTTTTAGAGATTTTTTCAATTTGCATTTCCATTCTAAATGCTAGCTCAGCTTAGGAAAAAAAATCTAATTTTTAGATCAGACAATAAAGCAGTAGACGAAGTTCTAACCAAAAAATTCTCTAAAACTTTTTGAGTTAATTCTGTATTAAGACTCTTAGTTTTTCTTACTGTAAGATCAAAACATCTTTCACCACTTAGCATGTTATCGAATCACAAAACATTATAGCAGATCAACGTTCTTAATAAGAAACAAAAGCATCAACCAGAACCAAAGAAGAAACAAATATAATTTAGCATACAAACAAATTTATTACACGCTTTCGTCACACAACTTCCTCAGAATATACTCTATCAACCCACCCGTCAAATCTTTAAATCCTTGTTTATCTGAATCCAATCTGATTTGCCACACGTCTTCTCTTTGTTCAAGATAGGTCTTATAATCCCCACCCCCCAAATCTTTAAATTCTTGTTTATCTGAATCCAATCTGATTTGCCACATGGCTTCCCTTTGTTACAAGGATTTAAATATTTGAGGGGTAGGGATTATAAGAACCATCTCGAACAAAGGGAAGCCATGTGGTAAATCAGATTGGATTCAGATAAAAAAACTTGGACTTAAATGATGTTATTAACATTAAATGTTTTTTTTTTAAATCTTAAGAGTGCATTTAAATAAATGAGTTACCTTCTTAGATAATATTACATAAGTTGATTTTAATTATTTTATTGTAGATAATGTTATTTAAGAGGTTAATTAATGATGTATTTTTATTGGTTAATGGATCTATTTAAACTGGTTCTATGTTTGATAGAGTGTATTATGAGGAAGTTGTGTGACAGAAGTGTGTAATAAATTTGTTTGTATGCTAAAGTACATTAGTTTCTTCTTTGGTTCCAGCTGGTGTTTTTGTTTTTCCTTATTTATTGCTGCTGGATTACAGATTTTCTGCTTTTGTTCTTGATTACAGGTCAAGAAATTCACAATGATGGTTCAACAAGCAGACAGGCTTCTCGCTCAGATTCCGCAAGAAGCCTAGATGATTGGAGAATCATAACAGCTTCCTGATTCTGGAAATCTTTGTCCACCAATTTCAGCAATTAAACATTTTAATTCCTTCCTATACAGTTTAGAAACCCATGAGTGTCAGCTGACTTTTCATACTACAGAATTTATACTATTTCAGCAGACTGGATCTGTTGCCAGGATCATTCAAAGTTAATTTAGCAGCCATAAGCTTATTTTCCAAAGTATTTTGACATTCCAGACATTACCAAGTACTGGACTGTAGGCAGAGTTTTGAAATGGTCCTGCATTGAAAAAGGTTCACATCATAACAAAAGACATCCCACAGGCGTAGCACTAGCAAGCAATACATACCTTGGCTGACTCGTATTACACTTATTGCCTCTGGGTTACATTATTCACTTGGCTATATTATGTTGTTTTTAGAGTCAGTGAACTGATCAGTGCCCTCAAGCGGCTCAAGTAATTTTCAGCCAGGATGCAGACCTAAAACTGACCAGCTAGGTCTTGGTCAACAAGTCTCCTTGCAAAAAAGTATTGACCCCTTGATATGCCCATTAGTTTCAGGATGAACTCTTAAGAAATGTTATAACATCATTTAATCACAGCTATTTTTTTTTTATAAACAAGGCTACTCTATTACTAAACTAATCTTATTAAACAACTTAGAATGGTCCTACACCACCTAGAAACCCCCCTCCCCCATGCCTACTCCTCCCACTCATTCACGATGGTCATGCTTCTGATCCGGAAGCCTTGGGACAATCAACTGAAGTACTTAAGAGGTTGGGCAGATGGTCTTATGGTCTTATAGCTTTTGCTTAATGTCTATATCACAGCCCATCACCTATTAATATCATCCAATTTTATTTCCTTTAGGAACAATTCTCCTCTTCTGGCATTCTTACATCTCCCAAGCCTATTTCAGAGTGGAACTTTGAGCAAATGGTAGAAACGTGGACTATAATGCACTAAATACGGGCGCTCTGGGTGTGAGATGGAATCGATCACTTGATTATCTTTTTTTTTATCTACAAAAAATAGAATTTTGTCATACTCTCATTTTACATGTGGGTGGCACGATTTCATTTTTACTCCCAAAAGGCAATTAATATAATATATACTCAAAGATTTAATGACTATTAAGCACTCCTACCCTTACATGTTAGTAGTTTAGTCTGTGATCATTCCAAGATTAATTTGGAAAGGCTCTCAGAAGATTAGTTAACAGGGTCCGAGAGCTTCCTCTTTGCTAAGCATATTCATAGTTAAACATTGGGATTTATATGACAGAAGCCATATTTCTTTCAATAAAGGATGGAATTCATTTATCTGAGTTTGGTTAGGATTTGCTCAATTTAAATTTATCTACTTTTGTATGAACATTGCTTCATATCTTGACAAAGAAATACAAGTAAGCAACAGGATAATTACATTTTTAGTATAATATCGTAAATTGCATGACTATTTTCTTATACCATAAGTTCTTTCATATAATTTAAAATGTTTCACTGACAAGTATGATTTGACATATATAACAAAAAAATTAAGTTAGGATAGTGGGGAATAGGCCTTTCCAGCCTGGTAGGTGGCTTTGTATGACGTCAGCCCCCCTTTGTTAACATTTTCCCCCTTTTGTCCTGCTAAGAGTATGATAACTTAAGAAATCAATTTGCAAAGGTGCTGGCACTTGCAGGGGCAGGATTTGTTGTGTGATGATTTTAATTAAATACAAATAAAGGCCATCAGGAAGGCTTTATGTCATGCCAACTGAAAACCAGGTGTGTGATCTAGTCATGTCATTTTAAGTTGTACGGTTTTATTTTGGTGATACAGTGTTATATTTAAAGCACTAACAAAAAGATTTGGTATTTGGTGTGTTGTATTAATAAATAAATGGTTGCATCTGCATTAACATATTGTGTGTTCTTATCGGGGACCAAAGCTGGAGAAAATCAAGTCTCGTTTTCAAGATGGTTTGTCTGGACCTGCTCCTGGGCTAAAGCAGGTCTTCAGCTACTTTCCTCAAAGCCGTTTTCTACCCACAGTAGCAGTAACTCTGACAGAAAGCTTCACACCTCTCCCACCTCACCCATCATCTGCCCAGGGGTGGCTCTGTCCACCTTTGTTTACACTTTCCCTCCTCTTCTTGTGGTTAGAGTATGATACACTAAAAGTCAATTCACAGCAGCAATGCAGTTGCAGGATTTGTTGTGTGATGGCTTTAATCAAATACAGTTAAAGGTGATCGGCGAAACTTTATGTCATGCCACCTTGAAACAAGGCTTGTGGTCTAGCTGTGTCATTTTAAGTTAAGTTATTTTTGACAAAAAAATTCTTCAGATCAGTAGGCACAGTCACCATGTCACTTCTTTTCCATCTTCTCTTATGTCACTTGTAATGTCCCTCCTGCCTCCATTTGTATCACCCAGAGTGATGACACATTCCAAAAAACAACGACTGGAATGATAAAAGCAGATGCAGTACAATAGCGGTACTGTTATTATTATTATTATTATTATTATTATTGCAGAACATGTTAAAACCTATTAGAACTGTAAAACTGTTACAATACAAATTTTACAGAACCAATAGGTTTTAATGTATTCAGCAGGTGCACTGGCTACTTCATTTTTTTGGTAGGTGGAATTAAGCGCCTCCCTTGCCCGCTGTACCCAATGATAACCATGGGAAGGAGCCTGTTGTAAGAATTTTAACCATGGTAAGCTCAAAAATGTCTGTGCTACTACAACATGCTATAAAATTCAAAATGGTAAACAACATTTTTACAATAAAAGATCAGTTATTCTAAAGTTGTACATAACACTCACAAAATAGTAGAAAACCACAGAAGAACCAACCAGCAGAACGTGAGCAATCTAAACGGCACCAAGTTTATTGAGGTTAAGCGCTTTCCTCTCTATTACAGAGGCTTCCTCAGAACAATGTTGCACAAAAACCCAGCCAAATTGTATATAAAGCAACTGACAGGAAACAAAACAAATCTAACCTGAAAAACAAAATAACTGTACATGAAAGCAGTATGTTTCTTTTTTCCCAGGGAGGGGATGGGGGTGCTGCCTTATGCATTGCCTACTCCACTGTTATAATCTTTCCCGAAGTTGCTCCAAGACAAACTATGCAACTTATAAGGAGTGATACAGATGCAATGTCATGAGGCTAAAAGACAAAATGCAGAAAATATATGCTGACAAAAAGATCTTTCATATCTTTATTAAAACACGATCTCGGGTAGAAAAAAAATAAAAAGTAATGGTACTGAACAGATATGATTCAGGCATGACCTGATTTTAATAAGGTTGTAGTGGAAATGCACAAAGCCCTACTTTTAAGTTACAGATAAATTTTTTAGAGCATCTAGTATGTCATTTATTCTAAAGAAGGGGATTCACATAGAATTAAAACTGTAGGTATTTAAGTGAGGTGAACAAAGACTGCAGACCTAAGTAATCTACAGGTTCACAGTAAAATGAATAACCTTATAGTCTTCTGTTTGACTTAATATTATACGGTTATGAAATAGATTTGCATATGGCGTTACTCTTCTTTTGAACGAAAGATAATATGATTAAACATGAGTAAGAGATATGGAGAGATTGTATACAATAACAGGTGCTAGAAGAGAAGACACAAACACACATTAGCCCAGAGTGTGAAAACTAAGAAACTGAGGTAGATTACATGTAGTAAATGATATACTCTGCTGACATATTGGATTTTAACTGTGCTGACATTTGAGAGGAATTGCTGCAGAAAACAGAAGGACGCTAAGCCTCCAGGCATTGCATCACGTTCATCATATATTTTTTTATTAGTAGTTGTATCTAAAACGGAGTGCTTCAGAGGGTGGTCTTATGCCATTTGCATACTTATTTACCAGTGAAGCTACAGTGATCAGTTATTCTACACAATAGATTCCACACAGGAATTCTGTTTTCTTCAATATTCAATAGCTAGGAAAATGGCTAAACACAGTCTGCAGCACCTCTTAGCTATGAGTTTAATTGCACTAGAAAATACATATATTTTCTTTATGATTATGAAAGGTACATAAAACTAACCGGGCCTCTTGCTCCCTTCTATCTCTCACAGCCTACTCTTCCTTTCCTCTACACGTTTTTATTATTCCTGATATAAATAAAATGAATACAAGAAAGAAAACAGAACACAGTGGAGTGCAGAATGCATAAGCAAAGTTCTTTTACATACAAACCATACAAGCCACTGTTTTGCCTATATTTATATTATGATAATATTTACAGACTTATTACAGACCACGTTAAACCATTTAATCTTTCATTTTATCTGGGTCACCTGATTAAACCACGTTTAAAAAATTCTTTGGGAAGTAAAATGGATGACTGAGTATGTTGCAGAAATGTTCTCATTTTTTTTTAGATACAGAGAATAGCACTTTTCAAGAAAGAAAATTAAGATATATGTGAAAGTATTTAAGTAAAAAGTTGGGCAGTCTGGACATTTTAGGAATAACATGATGTACAATAAAATTCTCAGGAAAATGTTACGGAGTCTGCCAAGAAAAGCAAAACACTCATACAAAAGGTACACCTTTCAATGATTTTAAAGGCCATAAAAATAAAGTGATCTTAGATTTCTGCCCCCCCAACCACCCCCACCTCTGCTGGAGGGCAGCTGCAATATTTAGATGTCTCACTATCACCTCTTTCTCCTAAACATTATAGGCAACAGTAATGCACTTAATACAGCACAGAAATGCAGATAACAGACACCAAGTAATATGATCAGTGGAAAATTAAAAGTAACATAACTACAAATCCCCACAGTCACTGTAACGTATTCTTTTCAACATTTTATTCTGCAGCAATGCAAATAAATTTCAGTGCTTTGGCCACATCTCCCTATGGAGTTAGTTACAAACATGCTATCTTTACTTATAATGCCTTTCATTTACATCATGTTAACTGTTAACATCACCACCTAAAACTTTTTTCGTTATAAGTTGTATCTTGTTAACTATTATTTACACAATTTGGGTTTTTATGCATTAAATCATAAAATCATTTTACATTACATATTTTTCTGTGAATCAAATCTGTTACTTCTTCATGGTTCTAACTTCACACATATTCAAAACATTTCACAACTTACTTTTCAAGTATCTGGATTTTTCTTATGTTTTTTTCTGAAATAATTCATTGACAATTAGTTCATAAATTCATGGGCTTAAAGGAGATTATTAGGCTAATGGCCTAAAAGCTCTTAAAAGCCTAGGCAGTTTTATCCAGATTTTACCCAATTTTCTATCCCTATGAGAAAGATAACAAGGGTCAGCAAGCCTAGTTCTAACTACTTCTGCATCTATCCATAAGGGATATGGGCAGCACCCCAAGAAGGAATTTGCAATCTCCCATCCATTGATCCAGATTGTGCTTTAAGATGTTCAGGGAATTGGGTCTGCTTCACGTGAATAGGAAGCCTATTCCAGAGGAAAATTAATCTCTGGGACACATTTGTCTCTTCAGCAAGATCTATTCATGTCAGACATCATGTTTAGATCTTTGGAGTGGTAACCCTCATGCAGTTAGTTTTGCAAATAAACAACATTCCCATCAGGGCTCGGTCAAAGACTGCTTTATAGGTCAGGCACAGATCACACCACAGTAATCAGTGGGAAATTGAATACAGTGATAGGGTTTTAATCAATCTGCATATGACATGTTGGTTATGCCCTGTATTTTTTTTTTTTTGGGTGAGAAACCTCTTAGGATGCTCTAACTGTTGCAGATACCTAGTGAAGTACATGCCAATTACTGTACTCAATTATTGGTCTGATGAGGCCTGAGTAAAGTTGTACTATGACAGTCTTAGATCTGGATGCCATGCCCTTACTTATAAGCTAAGCCACATAGAATGATTTCCTCACCATTGTGGTCAAAGTTGACATCTCACCACTGGATCCACAGTCCATACCTTTCAACCTCTTAGCACAAGAAATCTGGACAAAGCCTAACAAAATGGGGGAGGGGGGGGGCAAAGGCCCAAAAATATGGACACATTTTAAGTATTGGTCCTATAAACTTAGAAAGTTGTTAGAATAACAGGATTTGTGTTAACATGCATTTTCTGAAGGATGTGAAGTCTGAAAATCAAATACAGGTCATTATTTAATTACTTTAATATTTAGATCATCCCAGTGATTTGTCAAAAAACACAGTTTTTAAGAGGAACAGACCAAAGGTTTGAGGCAAAAATCTAGACATTCTGCGAAAATCTGTACAGTTGAGAGGTATGAGTCCACACTTAGGGGAGTGCTATAAATGTTGTAATTTGCAGAGGCATTTGATTTCCCAAATGTTATTATTATGCATTTGTTCACATATAGTTTGAGGCCAAGGCTCTGACACCAATCATTAGTCTGAGTCAGACCTCTCTGTAGGATATCAGCACTGTTTGAGAAGTCAGTGATTGCCTCCAACTTGCAGATAACAGCAAACTTGGTCAGCCAAAGGCCATCTACAGTTGCCTCATTTGCACTGACATCTGAAAAGTATATGCCAAACTGGATTGAGCCCAGCATTTAGCCCAGTGGTACTCCACTGGTGACTGGCTCTTGCTGGATGTGGATTCCCCCACTCTAATAACGTGTGTCCTGTCCGTGAGCCATTTGGCTATCCATATGGAGACATAGTGGTTTATGCCCAATTTTGTGAGCTTATCTATAATACCCAATTGGAGTATTGTGTCCAATGCCTTGTCCAGGTCAAGGTAGGCAGTATGCACTGTCTTACCCTGATCCATTCCTTGGTGACCATCTCAAAAAAGTCCACCAGAGTGAGCAGACAGGACCTGCCCTTGACAAAGTTGAACTTGGTTGGGTCTAGAGTCTGGAGATTTCCTTGTCATTGTTAATCAGGTCCATAATTATCCTTTCCATAACCTTGCATATGGGGCTAGTCAATCTTATGGGTTGGTTGTTTCCTGGGTCATTTGATGCCTCCCTTGTGAGGAGGGATGACTGTTAATGTCCTCCAGTCTACTGGGACAAAGCCTGTCTGGAAACTGTGGTTAAATATAGATCTCAGTGGGTCTGCTAGGTCATCCTTCAAGCTATTTAACAAGCACCCTTGGATTCCATCAGGGCCCACAGACGCCATGTTTTTAGCTTTAGAGTGTGCAGTGACACCTGTTCTTTTGTGATAACAGGCAAAGGAATGGTAGGGTACATTTCATAGGGAGTGACA
This sequence comes from Protopterus annectens, assembly GCF_019279795.1. Taxonomy (NCBI): domain Eukaryota; kingdom Metazoa; phylum Chordata; order Ceratodontiformes; family Protopteridae; genus Protopterus; species Protopterus annectens. The sequence continues at coordinate 470,936,148 of NC_056732.1, read as the reverse complement.
GGAGGTGATGAGGGGGTGAAATCTGAGCTAAATTATAGGCCAGCAGGTTTGCTACCATTTCTGCCCGAGTATAGGTAGTATCAGCTACAGCCAACTCAGCACACTGTTGAGTGTTTCATTAAGATTTCAGACATAACTAAAAGCTGCTTTATGGTTATCCTTTGCTTGGAAGTCTATTTTAGTCTCGTATTTAACTTTTGAAGACTTGACTAGTTACCTGATTTCCCTGTTGAGACTAATGAGGATTTTTTTTCTCTGTTGTGCACTCTCCCACTTACTTTTAAACAGGAATTTCTTCCTTTTGTTGTATAGTCTATTTATGCCAGGGGTCCACCAGGGTGGCTTGTTTATCTGGGCAGACCTGGGTTTAGTTCAGTCAGGTAATGCTGTTTCTATGCAGTTGTTTAAGTGGTTGTACAGGGCATTTGTGTATGCTTCTGTCTAGGCCTCCATATTTCAAGGTTAGGGAACCTTACAAATTACCTATGCTACCACTTAATAGAAGGTAATTTGCCTTGAAAAAAATCTTTAGCATTTGATGGGCATTCTATCATTACATTTATTTCAAAGGAGACCAATTTATGATCTGATCTCACTAATGAGGACATTATGCTGGTGGAGGGTGAAATCTTCCCTATGTTTCTGGGGACTATATCAAGGATATTTGAGCCTATATTGGGACTGCAGACCAGCTGTTCCAGAGCATTTGCACTGACAAGGTCCAGGAATCTCTGAGCCTGCATGCTAGTGGTTGTATATGTTTCCCAGTTTATGGAAGGATAGTTAAAATCGCCCATGAGTAGTGTTGTTGTGCTGAATGGTAAGTGATTCTAGTAACTTCAGGTATGCAGACTGGTTTTCATGTTTCATATTTGGGGACCTAGTGATAATATGGTGAGGATTTTTGTCTATGGTCAGCTGGACATGAAGTTGCTCAAGGGAGTCACCCTGCTTGACCAATCTAGAGCTGTGATTGTTTTTTATGCAAATGGAAACCCCTCCTCCTTTTGTTTTTGCTTTTTCAGAGGGTGGTCTGAATGTGTAATAGGCATTGTAATCTTGCACTGCTCAGGTGCTTTCTGCAGCCTAGAACTATGTCTCTGCAACTGTGCAGATGTCAGCATTCTCCAGGGTGAGGACAGCTTCCAGGGACCGCAGTTTCTTAAGAAGAAGAAGGTGTGAGAAGTAGTACCTTTAGCTTGGCACTTGAAAAATTTGTTACCTTAATAGGTCTGTTGGTTTGGCAGTGCCTAAAAAGGGCACTATGGGGAGTGGCTAATGTCTTGGCCAGTATTTGAAAGCCTAGCAGTGACAGGTGCAGACCAGCTCTGGTTTGTTAATCATGTTGAACCAGGCTGACAAATAATGGATCCCCTTGGAATGACACCAGTAGCTGAGCCAATTATTGAAGTCAGTCATTTTCTATTTGTATTTGATATCACTCTTGGTGAGGGTAGAATACTGCTCAATGGGAGGCTCATACCAGCCTGTGACATGTATTCAAAGAAGCCCATCATGTCTCTCTTCTTTCGGTCCAGGAAAGTATATCTTAGGTGATTCACACCCACATGGACTATGACTTGAGTCATACTGGTACTTGTGGTTGAGTGACCTTATTGCCTGCATAATCTGGCAAATCTTGTCTCCTGACAGGCAACTGACTGTAACCCTCTCTTTATCCAATCTGGTGAGAGGGGCATCCATGTATTCATTTTGTTCATTCATTCATTCGTTTACTTTTTCATTCATTCATTTTTTGATAACCCAATTAATCCAGTTCTAGATTGTGAGGAGTTATAGCCTATCTCGACACAGTACATCACAGGATGTGCGCGTGCTTACACAATCACGTCATTTAAGGACAGTTTTGAGGATTACCAATTCACCTACAGCACATGGAAAATATGCAGACTCTACAAAGAAGGCACCCCAATCAAGAAATGAACTAGAGAACTATGTGAGGGAGCAGTATTAATCTCTGAACATTGCACTACCCTCATATTTTAATAGCTCTTCTACATTCTATTGCCCTCTCCTCTTCCTTCTACAGTAGGCTGTGGCCAAACTGTTGGGGTGCTTTAATACTTCCACAAAATGAAACATTGAAAGGAAAACCTTACAGTGAATGGGGAATCTAAAAGCATTACGGCAGAACAATCTCAAAGGCACACCAGTGGCAGAAAAATCCAAAAAGTTCAAAATGCTACTGTAGAAAAAACCTTTATTGTGGCAGAACTGCACCAAACAGTAAGCGCTTTCACGTCAAAATAACGCTTCTTCAGACTTCAACATCATATGACAAATCTCAAGCCTTTAAATATTGTAGTCAATAAAAGCTTAATTAATCAGTCAAATAATTAATTAACAATAGTTAAAGTGCCAGTGCTCAAAGCATACGCTTACATATCAAACAAAAACATCAAGTAAAAACATAACTGCGTCAACATATCTAAGAAATCTAGCTATTAAAGAATCTAAATGTTAAAAAATACCCACTAAAATTACCATCTAAAACGCTTATAGCATATTTAAAAACTTAATGCTTAAAAGCTTTGGCTGCTAAAAAAGGTTTGAGGGTAATTTTATCGTTCAGGCCATAATTATGTGCCTGAAGTCTAAGGATCCATCTGTTCTCCACCTCTTCTGTGCGATTTTTGACGTTTCCTAGCCTACTGTCAATCCTGATTAGTTCTAAGACTTTAAACTTAAAGTGATGTAGAGACCCTTTCTCCATGACATGTCGTGCTAAGGCATTAGTCATGTCTTCTTTGTTGATTGCATAGACATGTTCTCTTATGCGCTCACGCAAAGTGCGATTGGTTTTACCTACGTAATATCTTTGACAAAATTGGCATTGGGCTAGATACACTAAGTTTTTGGATCTACAGTCAGCATAGCATTTAAAGGTGTATATTTTACCAGTATGTGGATGGATGAATGCATTTTCTGTGGTTATAAACCTGCATTGATTGCAAGTACGACAGGGGAAGGTACCTTCCCTCTGTGATTTAGGATGTTCTATACTTGTCTTTTCATAGCATAATAGTCTCTTGAGAGACCTCATGTTTCTATATGCTATGTTAGGTGTTTCTTCAACTAACTTCTTAATTCTCTCATCCATGGTAAGAATTTTCCAATTATTCTCTATGATCTTTTTAATCTGACTGTTTCTATTTGTGAAAGGTATGATGAGTCTATTTTTTACAGCAGGGGGCTTCTTTCTGTTAGTGGTATTGGTGTCTGATTTTTTATGATGATAAAATGGTCGACCCTTACCTGATCTCAACTCACCTGTCATGGTTATAGTATCATGCACGAATTGCTTGTTATAACCTCTTTGTATAAAATTGTTTTCTAAAATTTCTTTCTGATTTTCAAAAACTGACTCATCAGTGGTCAATTTAGATACCCTTAGTGCCTGATTCATTACAATGTTCGAATGGATGTGTCTAGGATGCATGCTGGAACGGTGAAGCAAGTTGTTCCTCCAGCATGTCTTCCTAAACATTTCCGTGTTAATGCCATTGAGTCCCTTGGTTAACTGTACATCAAGAAATTGTATTACGTCACAAGAATGGGTACTCTGAAATTCTAGAAAATTAGTTGTTCCATTGAGGTAGCTTATAAATTCACCCAAGTGCTGCTCTGTCCCTCTCCATAACAAGAAAACGTCATCTACAAAACGATTATAGTGTATTATATGTTGATTGAAAACTGTATTGTTCAGCACATAGGCATCCTCCCAATATGCCAACACTAGGTTGGCATAGGAGTTTGCACACGGGGTTCCCATTGCTACCCCCTTTTTTTGCAGATAGTAATTGTTGTCATAGTCCATAACATTATTCTCTAATACTATTTCAAGCAGCGACGTCCATCTAATAATTTTACTATTCTCTATACCATGGTTCAGGAGGAATAGTCTTAGAAATTCAATACCTATGTTATTGGGGATCGACGTGAACAAAGATTTCACGTCTAGAGTAACTAGGAGATCATCAATTTCAATTGGGTGCTCTTCATTACACCTTGCAAGGTCCTCTATAAACTGTTGTGTATCTTTTAAAATATACTTAGTGCTGTTAACTATAGGTTTGAATTGCTTGTCCAAAAATATCGATAATGACTCAGTTAACCACCCTTTGCTGGAGACAATGGGTCTTAAAGGGGGGTCATTTATTTCCTTTGACTATAGCTCCCCCCTTATCAGCCTGTCTTATCACTATTTCATCATTGTGTTGTAAGCTCGAGATGGCTATTTTCTCTTGAGTAGTTATATTAAAGAAGTCAGGTTTCCCTGTATTCTTATCATAATACTCTAATAAGTCATGTTCACAAGCACGTTCAAACACTTCAAGTAGAGGATGTTGCGGAGGAATAAACATAGATGGCTTCTTAAAAGAATTAATATTGACTAAGTCATTTGTATTTGATATATTGTCACCATATAACATTTTTAGAGCTAAGTTCCTAGTGAACATCTTAATGTCTACTAAAAAATCAGTAACATCTGTAAACCCCGAAGGGATAAAACTGAGTCCTTTACTTTAAGTCATAATGGATAGTGAAAAGTACAACAACAAAATATCTTCGATGCTTGCAGAGGTTGATACTTATACTCCATTAAGCGCAAGTATATTAAACAAGTTAATTAAAGGTGTACACGCACAGCTATATGACTTAGTTCTTACCAATGTTATCGACATGGAGTTGTATAGATATTTTCTCATTGAGAATCCCCTAGTACCTACGTTTAGGGGTCTACCTAAAATACACAAGGAACTAAATGACCCCCCTTTAAGACCCATTGTCTCCAGCAAAGGGTGGTTAACTGAGTCATTATCGATATTTTTGGACAAGCAATTCAAACCTATAGTTAACAGCACTAAGTATATTTTAAAAGATACACAACAGTTTATAGAGGACCTTGCAAGGTGTAATGAAGAGCACCCAAATGAAATTGATGATCTCCTAGTTACTCTAGATGTGAAATCTTTGTTCACGTCGATCCCCAATAACATAGGTATTGAATTTCTAAGACTATTCCTCCTGAACCATGGTATAGAGAATAGTAAAATTATTAGATGGACGTCGCTGCTTGAAATAGTATTAGAGAATAATGTTATGGTCTATGACAACAATTACTATCTGCAAAAAAAGGGGGTAGCAATGGGAACCCCGTGTGCAAACTCCTATGCCAACCTAGTGTTGGCATATTGGGAGGATGCCTATGTGCCGAACAATACAGTTTTCAATCAACATATAATACACTATAATCGTTTTGTAGATGACGTTTTCTTGTTATGGAGAGGGACAGAGCAGCACTTGGGTGAATTTATAAGCTACCTCAATGGAACAACTAATTTTCTAGAATTTCAGAGTACCCATTCTTGTGACGTAATACAATTTCTTGATGTACAGTTAACCAAGGGACTCAATGGCATTAACACGGAAATGCTTAGGAAGACATGCTGGAGGAACAACTTGCTTCACCGTTCCAGCATGCATCCTAGACACATCCATTCGAACATTGTAATGAATCAGGCACTAAGGGTATCTAAATTGACCACTGATGAGTCAGTTTTTGAAAATCAGAAAGAAATTTTAGAAAACAATTTTATACAAAGAGGTTATAACAAGCAATTGCATGATACTATAACCATGACAGGTGAGTTGAGATCAGGTAAGGGTCGACCATTTTATCATCATAAAAAATCAGACACCAATACCACTAACAGAAAGAAGCCCCCTGCTGTAAAAAATAGACTCATCATACCTTTCACAAATAGAAACAGTCAGATTAAAAAGATCATAGAGAATAATTGGAAAATTCTTACCATGGATGAGAGAATTAAGAAGTTAGTTGAAGAAACACCTAACATAGCATATAGAAACATGAGGTCTCTCAAGAGACTATTATGCTATGAAAAGACAAGTATAGAACATCCTAAATCACAGAGGGAAGGTACCTTCCCCTGTCGTACTTGCAATCAATGCAGGTTTATAACCACAGAAAATGCATTCATCCATCCACATACTGGTAAAATATACACCTTTAAATGCTATGCTGACTGTAGATCCGAAAACTTAGTGTATCTAGCCCAATGCCAATTTTGTCAAAGATATTACGTAGGTAAAACCAATCGCACTTTGCGTGAGCGCATAAGAGAACATGTCTATGCAATCAACAAAGAAGACATGACTAATGCCTTAGCACGACATGTCATGGAGAAAGGGTCTCTACATCACTTTAAGTTTAAAGTCTTAGAACTAATCAGGATTGACAGTAGGCTAGGAAACATCAAAAATCGCACAGAAGAGGTGGAGAACAGATGGATCCTTAGACTTCAGGCACATAATTATGGCCTGAACGATAAAATTACCCTCAAACCTTTTTTAGCAGCCAAAGCTTTTAAGCATTAAGTTTTTAAATATGCTATAAGCGTTTTAGATGGTAATTTTAGTGGGTATTTTTTAACATTTAGATTCTTTAATAGCTAGATTTCTTAGATATGTTGACGCAGTTATGTTTTTACTTGATGTTTTTGTTTGATATGTAAGCGTATGCTTTGAGCACTGGCACTTTAACTATTGTTAATTAATTATTTGACTGATTAATTAAGCTTTTATTGACTACAATATTTAAAGGCTTGAGATTTGTCATATGATGTTGAAGTCTGAAGAAGCGTTATTTTGACGTGAAAGCGCTTACTGTTTGGTGCAGTTCTGCCACAATAAAGGTTTTTTCTACAGTAGCATTTTGAACTTTTTGGATTTTTCTGCCACTGGTGTGCCTTTGAGATTGTTCTGCCGTTTTGTTGTTTCTGTTTCGCAAAGGAACTTCATCCAGCTAAGGGGTTTGTTTTTTCCTTCAATCTAAAAGCATTATAAAGTTAACATCACTATTTATTAAGCACAACAAATCATGTTGAAAATAAGTGATGCCAGAGGGCTGTGATCTTGCGTCACTTGTTTTTATCAAGCAAAACTCTAACCACTTGATCACACTGCACATTATTACACAACCTTTACTGCTTTGATTTATTCTTCAGAACACACAGCTCCTCCCATTTGGGATAAACAGTAACATGTGCCTAAAACAGTGTGAACAGTTAAAGGGTCACACAGTTTTGTATCTCAAAACAACAAACTTGACTAACTTAAGCAGCACAAGTTACACTATTTAACAGGTACATATTGCATAATGCATTAAATATGGTACCAAATTCCTGAATACATTGGGCATGCAAGAAGTAAAATACATTTGATGCACACCTTCTCTTGCTACTAAAATGCGGGTCATGTAACTTGTCTCAATTTATGTAGTGGAGACCACTGCAAGAGCTCAATATGCCTCCTCTGGTAACTGCAGTATAAATTCATCCCTCTAAATATATGTATAGTAGGTAAAATAAATAAATGCTAGGTGTAGTCTCAATAGCTCTAAGAGTCTACGTAACAGAGCATAAGGTCTCCATTCTGAAGCAAGGTTTAACACTTCAAAACCTGAACAGCAGACTGATACAGGAAGAAAATACCAGCAAGGATTCTACTTCCTGTCTGGTTCACAATGGTACAAGAAGCTCATAACAATAAAATACGGGCAGGAGTATTATCAAAAATATCCATACATGACCTGCTGTAACTCACAGACCAAAAATGGGGGGCTGAAACATGTAGCAAAAATCAAGCTGGTGATGTGATAAAACTTACTTTGTCTATATCCCAAAAAAGGGATCTATTTGGAAAACTCTGCTGACACTGGTGGTACTCTGTTAACTCCACTGCACCACTGCTGGTACTTGGACCACTACACTTCTTTACTGCTAATCCTCTGACCGCTCTAGTACCACAACAGTGGTACTTAATGCTACTGGTAAAATAATTAGTTCTGGGCATCACAGGCTGTAACTTCCACCTACACTGGCTACTATAGCTATGAGGTAAAAATTCCTCCAAAATATTGTACTTGCAGCTATAAATATGCAATCACTATATTCACCACCAGGAAAAGGCAATTGGATTTGAGATTGGCCGAATATCCACCAAGATAATTATATACCAAAAATAAAAAGGCATTACTGGGACTAACGACCGAGCCTAAACACTAACATAATTAGTTGAGAATGAATATGGTAAAATGGCATATACACCTGAACTGGAATGCTGTACCATGCATGTGTATGCACCACACCTTTGTGCAACTCAGGTAACATACTGCAGTGCATAATGCTACTGTCTCAGAGTATTTTGTTTTCTGGCACAGTTCTTGCTTGGGTTGCTGCTGCCTTTGTGGATCTTACACATTCCCCGTGTTTGCAGAGGTATAGGATTTCTTCCCACATCTAAATATACGTCTGACTAGCAATGCTAAATATGCCCTAGGATATGCAAAATGGTGTGATTCCTCCATAGATTGGCATCTCATCTGGGACTGTCTTCCTGTCTGCTGCTTGCATGAAAAAGCTCAACTCCCTGTGACTCTAAGCTGGAAAAATGTACAAAGAAAACAGTTGGATGGGGGACAGATGGAGAGACAAATGCAACATTACCAAGCTACTCAGTTGGCTTCTGGAAATAAACAAGTATGTCTATCAGAATGAATAATTAAACAACTACATCTAGCCATACTTAAATAAATATGAATACCACAAACTTGGCTTTAAAAGAGTAGAGACAGAAGTAGAGGTCGTATTACGAGTTTCAGATCAAAATTTTAATTTGATGGTAGAAGGCTATGTTTGCAAAATGTAAAGTAGTAGAAATATTATGCTGGCATTTTTTTGCTTTACAATTTCAATAATCTCTTCAAAACTGCAAAGATAATGAAAAGGTTGTGTCTTGTCCTGTAGGTGATTTCTTACAGCAAGTGCGAAGGTGTCTTCCAGTTCAACAAAATAATTATGCTGTAGGTCTGAGAAATATATGATTTCATATTAATGACAGAGCCTAAAGATGAAAATGTTCACAAACTACAAGGCCTATAAATCTGAAAACTGAAAATTTTGGACAAAATATTTACATATACATTTTATGGCCTGCATCCTGAACTATGACCATGTCCTTACACAGTATGAATCCAAATCAAGACTTTGCAGTCAGTGTTGTTAACCTTAAGACAGAATTATACAATAAAAATGAAAATGTGCAGTCATTATATTCATCACATACTATTACTTGAGAGAATTACCAGTACTTTTGAACTAAATTTTCAGAAAATGAATCAAAAGGGTGATTGTTTGGTCAGTGTGTAGAACCTCATTTCAGGACAGAAGTACAAAATGGACAGAGTGGTCACAACTAGAAACTGGAATATAGGTAGTCGAATGGGGAAGCATATGAAGAAGCAACGAGATTAGCAGGATGAGTTAAGCCGTTCTTTGCCCCTGTCTTCACAGCACAGAAGAATGAAGGTGAAGGGTACCAGTACTTGAAGGAGGTTGGACATGGAAAGAAGCTGGACAGATTGAGGGAAAAATTGCTAAGGCATAAATGCTGGATAAGTTGTCAAACTGACGACATATAATGCTACAAGTACTATTCAGATAGCCTTTGACAACGTTGCATTAGTGTTTCCCTGCGCACAATGGAAGTAGTAAAAAGAGGAAGAGAATGGGGTTACACCAGAGATGGTGAGCAAACAAAGCCCCTGGAAAGAGATAGGTAATTAACTACCTGATAGATTCACTCACAGCCCTGTAAAGGAGCTAAATAATTATTTTGTGTAATGGACTGGTTAAATACGTAAAGGTTAGTACCATGACAGACTGACAGATTAAAAAAATGACAGAAGTCATTTTTTTTTGCCAGTTTAATACACATTTTTGGATGGATTACAATTAAGGTAAACACGATGAATGTAGTAAACCTCTTCTGTGTGGATATCAAAATCTGACACTGTGCCAAACAAGAGGCTGATGAGATTAAGGAAGCAATGCAAATGAGACAGATCCAAGCTGCCAACAAGGCTTGGGAGCTTCCTTGTAGAGGTTTAGCAAGAATGCAGTGAGTGAGTTTGAGTGTGTGTGTGTGTGTGTGTGTGTGTGTGTGTGTGTGTGTGTGTGTGTGTGTGTGTGTGTGTGTGTGCGCGCACATGCTCATGTGATGAAGGGGAGTAAACTTAAATGCGAAGGCTGTAGCCAGCACAGTAGCAATGACTAACCACTGTATCCAGTTCTGCTCTGCATAAAATATCAAGTAACTGATGACACCAAAAGTGGCATAATAATGTGTCAGCAATTGGAAATGGTCCATTAAAAAGCCTGGCACAGGTAGCAGAGAGGCACATGCTACTAATTATGTAGAGTGGTACAAATGTACACTTTTTAAAAGGAGACAAAGATCCAGAGTAAAGTACAGAATGGGCAATTAAAACATCACACATTTAAACTTCAGTAACATGACACAGGAGGAGATGTGTGTTTCAAAGGCCAACAGACTTTGATTGTACACCAAGAGAAGTGAAATCAGACAAGCAGGTTACAGTCTTCCTGTACAGGATGCTGATAAGGCCAATCCTGGAATATTGTGTTCAGCCTGACATTTCTGACAGATCTGGAAAGGGTGTGAAAGCAGGATGGTTAGTTAAAATGCTTGGTCAGACGATGGAAGACTGAAATCAATGGACATATATGCTCTGGAGAAAATAACAGGTAAAGTGAATGGATGCAAGATAGGACTGAGACTCAGAACAGTAACTGAAGGGGCATGGGGAGGTTGAACTAAAATAGGAGGGCAGGCTTCCACAAGTGGAATGGCAGAGATACAAGTCAGACTCAAGGGAGTGTTTTGTTTTCTACAGATAGGGTAGTACAGCCTTGGAACGACATACTAAATAACTTGGTCAGCATTGGATATGGGTCGGGAAAGTTATGACTGCTTCAATAAAAATCCATATCCATGAAAGGGATAATTACATTAAAAATGACAGCCCTATGTGAAATTGGGGTCATGTCTCCTATATCCCCCATGCACTAAGCTTTGAACCCTGCACCTCTTTATTGAATAAAATTGCCACAGAAGTCATGCTAAGTCAGGGGAGACTGTCAAATTCTCAGAGGTGAGTCCTGAATGGACTAGTCATCAGCATCATTCTCACAACTACCTGATAAGGACTGTGTGTCACCAGAGATATCCAAAGGAAAGAACAATGGAAATGATGGTAGATATGCAGGGCTGGAAGAAGTTGCATCAGCTGAAAACACAAGCCAACAATACTGCTTTTCTTTAATTATCAGGTTAAAATATTCTACAAGACTACCCACAATGAAAAGTTTAAATATATTTAATAATAAACAATAAAAAACATGAGAATGCTAAAATATCTATTTACAATAAATGTCAGGGTTTCAGTCACAGGAAATATTAAAAATTAAATATAACACAGATGGATAGATTCACACAGATACAGAAAAACAGTACTTAACTAATCTCACTAAATTTTCCTGACTGATCTAAAGACTTACTATTCCCTGGTTACTTACTAAAAGCAAAGCAAGATGAAGTGGGTGAGTGATCCTTCTTTGTGGTTTCAAAAACAGACTGCCCTGAGACTTCTGTCTCATTTAGTATTAAAACATCATTTCAGTGCTGGATTACAGAATGACAGCACATACATCTGGTTATCTGACTTCTGGTTCAGACACTATTCCCTTTACTAGAAACTGAACCAGAACTTAGCACATATGTGGCATAATACATAAATGACAAGCTTTGCTAAGATGTATTATAGCACCTGGAAACTATAAAACCATTTCAAAAATGTCTACGCCTCCAGTGTAGCAATTATTTTACCCCTAAGGCCAATACAGTAGGATTCATAATCCTGGTTTTCACAGATATTTTGTCTCTGTCTGTAATCAGAACTGTAAGATACAATCTCTGTGGCCTAAACCAAGTAATTTAATTTCAGACTATTTTCAAAGTTAGCGGGACTGAGATTAAGCTCTTCTCTTCCAGTATCCTCTTTTACAATATATTCTTTTCAAGAGTTACAGTACAGTTTGATATATATATGTATTTCTTTTCTGTTCAGCAGGACCCACTGTTGGTACATTTTCAACACAAGCACCTGCGCAAATCAGTTTGATATACAAATGACATACAACTCCAGACAGCTATGCTGGCACATGTTACACATCCACTGCCCTACTTCTCCAGGCATAGCTGGCAATACCTCACATCATCACACACTGCATGCCCAATAGTGTCATTTATATGACAGGTGACTCAGACCGCAGTCTTTCTAAGTTCATGACCCATATGTTTGGGTTCTAGTGGCAAACAGTGGCTTGTTAACTTATTTAAGGAACACATCTGCTGATTCAAGAGTATAGTAGTGCACTGACACTAGAATATGGAGCACTTAGCCAGTGTCAGCACTGAAGCAGCTAACACATGGATTAGCCACATGTCAATATTTTTCAGTATGAGTCTTTGTTAAGGGGATAACAAGCATTGCAGTAAGTGAACAGAGAGGGTATTTTTCAGTGTTCCGTGGAATCAGGCTATTGGCCCACTGCATCAGTATAGTGCTTATTACTGTGGCATCTACTTCGATGTATGTTTTCTCCATTTAAAATTTTCATGCTCCACATTCTTGTTCATTTTCTATTACAGGAATGTTGTTCAGCTTCAAACAAAGGCCTCAGCTGTTACAGTGTAGCCCCAAAAAATACCTTCATGGGAACAATTCATGCTGCACAGACAGCAACAGTGGAAGTGAGGCCACTGCTACCAATTCACTTTTATTAATATTGTCAACAAATGACTCACAAAGCTGAAATTAGCAGATGTTGTGCTTCTCAAACTTGGCCAAACCTTGCTGTGTTCAGTGTCTCAGAGTTTCATTTGACCTTTACATTTTATATTAATCACTGAAAAAAGAAAGCCTTGAAATTACCAGCATTGATTTTACTCAATAACGTTGATCTCCTATGCTGTGTCTATTAACATTAAAACGTAGTAATGCATAGCAGAAAATAATAATCAGATGGTTATAGTGTTGAAATAAATAACTACAAGGTTTTTTTTTCTCATTTGAATTTAGAGAGATTGTAGTCAGCAAGCAACACAGAGCTTTATTTCTTATGCTTCATTCTGGGCACTGTCTTACATCAGGGATAATGAATTCTCTCTTCATCTGCTTTGAAGTATGGTATTTTGTTATGTAGGTCAGACCTGTCACTGGTACTAACCTTGATTCTGACTAAAATAGAAACTAACTGACAAGGGACTATGAGAATGGCTATGTGAGTAAAGTAAACAAATATAAAGAGTGCAGACCCTAACATTATGAAAGACTTACTCTCACTTTGAGTTATTCCACTACAGTGACTGCTTGGAAAAAAGTATTGGAGTATTACACAACAGAAATTCACACAGTCACAGCAACTTACTCTCACCGACTTATACAATCCACCTCATAAATGAAGTGATGGCAGTTGTGCAGAGCAGTATTTTTGGAGCATTAATCTTCCAACAGACATTCTGAAAGCTGTTGTACTGCCTCATATGCAGACATGTCTTTAAGTACAGGTAAGAGGTTTCTAGCTTATAAGCACAGCAATTCAGGATTTTGGAGACCATCTCTCTTATCTTGGGACCACAAAGATCCCATTCTGGGAGTCTGCTAAAGAACGAGACACTGAACCACAGCAGTGTGTGTATGGGGGGGGGGGTGGGCACAGGCAGATCCCTACAGCTGTACTTCTACTTGTCCACAGCTCTTATGGTGCCCTGGTACATACAAATTCCCCTAGAGATGCATGGATAGTGGAGGCTAAGGAAAATGTTAGGAGCATCCACAAAGGGGACTCACAAGTAGATGGCACAGGATTCCAAAACCAAAGGAAATTACTTCTGGTAAGGGGTTTCAATGCCAAGGAGACAGAATGAGTGTAAGGAAAAGGCAGGTGGATTAAGTGTCTGCCTGCTATCAGACCCCACTCTGCTAGATCTGCAAAATAAAGAGCGCCAGAATTAGTCATTTTGAAGACTTAAATCTTGCCTGTGATATAAATAGGACCTGCTGGAGAGACAGGTATGTATCCCAGAGACTACCCCTTTAAAGCAAAGTTCCTCCCAAAACCAATTCAAGTGCAACTTGGGCAATTGGATTATGAGTACGAAATTTATCCCTGGTTTGGCATCTATGCCTCTAATGGATAAAGGCAGCCTGAAAATGGTTCATCTCTCAGTCCTCTGCTTGGAAATGTTTAATCTCTCAAGCCCCTGCTTACACTTACCAAGGGTATCAGAACTTGCCAGAGGTTTGGGATGCATAACTAGGCTTACAAAGGCCCCAGTGGTCATTAGCCTAGTCCACACTTATGAACTTATATTGGAGGATACCCCCAAACTTATATGTACACACGTGTGTGGGCAGACAGACATATCTACTCTGAAGTCCTACAACAGTTGAAAAAAGAGAAAACTCCAGTGTCAACGAAAGTTGCTTCACTGAAATTACTTTGCTCAATCAGCACTTGATGAAACATTTTTTGTTTGCCTTTCACTTTCCCATTACTAGTACTAATATATAAAGAGAGTCACTAATATGGGCTTTTTCCTTAATTATTTTTTTGTTTTGTTCACGACTCTAGAAGTAAATGTAGAGAGATATGGGACAGAGGGCTGATTCAAATGGAACATGTTTATACTAGGCAATAATATGGGCTATACAAATATGTTGGACAATTTGAATAAAAAAATAAATGTCACAGTTTAAACATAATAAAAACAGATGCAAAGAACAAGCTACACAGTCTATACAATTTAAAAATCAACCTTAATAGATAAATCCAATAGACTGTCTGAGGTGGTAAGGTATAACATGCTTGGTGAAGAGAGATATAACTTGGATATGCAAGACCATATGTGTATCTTGCTTGCTAATAACAGTTTATAGTTCAAGTTTGTGTAACTATACACAATATTTACAAATTTTCAAGGTAAAGTTAAAAAGGGAGAATATTTTAATGCATTTTTGGTGAACTGATTAAATGTGGTTAAGAACTGGGAAAGTGATGGTCAAACAATTTCAGAGAAAGAAAAGTACATATACTTTGACTTCACACTGTGCAATTTTTAATGTTTTTATATGAATTCAGAACAGGGTTGAAAGTTTTGAGGGTGTATGGCAGAGAATCCCAGCGTTACCTTTTTTCCTTCCATCTTTTTGTATTTACATTTTGCTGCAGTGGTGTCCACCTTCTCCTTTCTTCTTCTTCTTTCGGCTGCACCCGTTAGGGGTCACCACAGCAGATCAACTGTTTCCATTTCTTCGTGTCCTCTGCATCTTGCTCTATCACACCAACCACCTGCATGTCCTCTCTCACCACATTCATAAACCTTATCTTAGGCCTTCCTCTTTTCCTGTTACCTGGCAGCTTCATCCTTAGCATCTTTTTCCCAATATACTCTGCATCCCTCCTCAGCACATGTCCAAACCAACGTAATCTTGCCTCTCTGGCTTTGTCTCCAAACCTTCCAACCTGGGCTAACCCTCTAATATACTTATTCCTAATCCTGTCCATCCTCGTCACATCCAGTGCAAATCTTAACATCTTCAACTCTGCCACGTCAAGTTCTGACTCCTGCCTTTTTTGTCAATGCCACCGTCTCCAACCCATATAACATAGCTGGTCTCACTACCCTCTTGTAGACCTCTTCCCTTTCACTCTTAATGGCACTCGTCTGTCACAAATCACTCCTGACACTCTTCTCCACCCACTCCATCCTGCCTGAACTCTCTTCTTCACCTCTCTTCCACACTCACCACTACTCTGAACTGTTGATCCCAAGTACTTAAACCCATTCACCTTGCCACCTCTACTCCCTGCATCCTCACCATTCCTCTATCCTCCCTCTCATTCACACACATATATTCTGTCTTAGTCCTGCTGACCTTCATTCCTCTTCTCTCTAGAGCATATCTCCACCTTTCCGGGGTCTTCTCCACCTGTTCCCTACTCTCACTACAGATCACAATGTCATCTGCAAACATCATAGTCCATGGGGACTCCTGTCTGATCTCGTGTCAACCTGCCCATCACCGTTGCAAATAAGAAAGGGCTCAGATCTGATCCTTGATGTAATCCCACCTCCACCTTAAATGCATCCGTCACTCCCACCGCAGACCTCACCGCTGTCACACTACCCTCGTCCTCCTTCTCCTTTCATTTTGATTATTAGTTTCAACTGTCTCTGAAAAACTCCTTGCTGAAATGTTGATCTATAAAAAATACACCACCTTCAATTTGGAGACAGTCAAAATGGTAGCCCAGAACTACGGGTGGGCAGAAAAACGTACCTGGCTGAATTACCTGCAGCAAAGGTGGGACGTATACATAAAAACAATAATGGACACCCCTGTCACAAAACATCTATACGTTGAGAAAGGTGCCGAACTTAAAACATAACAGTACTGAACTACCCAAGCACAGCAGACAGCAAGTCCACAAATCACTAAAGATGTCCAAGTTAAAACTACCCAAGCACAGTACACAGTAAGTCCAATTATCAGTACCGATACCCAGTAAGACACAATGTGTCACAGTACAATGACATAGATGAGCCTGATGAAAATGATGTGCTCAGAAGGAAGATGCAGTATGCATTGTTTGGTGTCATCTAACTATAACTATGTATTGTGTAGGTACATTGCATCAGTGTTCCATCACTGCCAGTATACACCACGAAGTACCTGTGTACATGCATAGTAGCAGCCACCAATAGCGACACGTAAAAAGGTTACACAGACACACACACACACACACACACACACACACACACACACACACACACACACACACACACACACACACACACACACAAAATCAAAAAAAGACCTTGCAAACCATAGACTTTCTGTGTAACACATTAGACCCCTTTTAAACATGGCACATGGGGAATATGCAAATGAGCCCTTAACACATTTCAGCTACATATTTTCTGAATGTTTATTGAATTCTTAAACTCATTCAGACATACCACACTATTACATGTGTTAGCATCTTCTCTAAATCCCACAAGATATTATATTGCACAAGGTATTCTGCAACCTCCAACTATAATTTAATACTTGTAGTTGCATGTGATTGAGAAACAGCAGCTATCTACGGAAGCACCTTCATTACATACAAAACTGTATCTACAACTTCCTCACCTTGCATAAACTCCTTGCTTTTTTACATACAAAACAATGCCAGTCTCCACCATAACTACTAATCTACCTCTGTTAATCCTCACTGAAAAAATGTTATCCAATGCCCCATAACAAACAGCAGGGAAATTCCTCAGATATAAAGTCCAATTTTGATATGAATTCAGAACAGGACTGAATATTTTTAGGATGTAGGCCACAGAATCCTAGCATTTCCTTTCTCTTTCCACCTTTTTGCATTTACTTTTTGCCCTACCGGTGTCCTTCCCTTTTCATTTTAGAAAAAGAGTTTAAACTTAATGGGCCAAGCCTGGTTTGCAAAAAAAAAAAAAGTGAATGCATTTATTCTAACCAAGTCAAAAGGTTTATCTTGAGAAATCATGAAGTTGTTTGATAGAAAATATGTTTCTTCACGTTATACACAGCTGTCTTGTCTGCAGCTACCTGATTGTGTTCTGACGAGTTTTATCTTGATGGTAGCTTATTAAAGCCTTTACTTTTCATCAGAAGGAGAATGACACAAAATGCCGTTATGCACAGTGTTTACTTTACGTCTTCTTTATTGGGCAAAATATTTGCTTCACTTGGACTGGCTTTTTTTGAACCACAACTATTGCACTGCTTATTGGGTTAATGTATTTAGGCAAAATCGAGTAAAATGACAGCACATGCTTTTAGTAGTAGCCTGCCTATAAAATCAGTAAATCATTTACTAAAGCTATACCCAAAATTACAATGTTAGCCTCCACAACTTAAAAAAAGTTTAACATTAATGCAACAGAAATTTGATTCTGCCCATGGCTATGATCTAACAACATCGTCAAGTTATTTTTAATCTTATGTGAGATCTGTAGATGAAGTGGAAATAGTCCTTTTTTTAAGGTATTTTGTTTTCTTGCAGGACATTTAGCAATATTTTCTCACTTAAAGGAAAACTCTGCATTAGAACCAATATATATATATATATATATATATATATATATATATATATATATATATATTCACTTCGCCTAAAGACCATGTCACTGACACCCATTTCACCGACACCAAATCACCTAAGTCATTTCACTGAAAGTTCATTTCACCTAAAACTCATTTCACCTAATACTCATTTCACTGACAAGTAGTACTCCAAGGCAAGTCAAAGGTATATGTCCTTTTCCCCATTGTAGTGCGATCCTGTTGGAAAATATTTTATCGTGGACTTCCCAAGCAATAAATCTCAAAACAATAATCTTAGGAGACATAAATATTGATTGGCAAACCATAGCTTCCAACTCCCCCACAAATAGTATAAATCTGTATGGTTTTCTCAGCTTATCAATATTCCAACAAGATACAGCAAAGATCATACCTGTCAGTCCACGCTTGACTGGATCCTAGTATCCCACCCTGCCAATTACCCCTCTTTCGATACACTGTCTATTTCCCTGAGTGACCATCTTCCAGCTTATTCCCTTAAAACAAACTCCCAACAACTAAGTGTACACACTGTAAAATCAGTTAGAAACTCAACTAATTTTTGTCAGCATAAATTCAACTATCTGTTACATGAAATAGCCTGGACACCCCTTAAACAACTATCCCTTAATGAAGCTGTACTATACTTTAATAACACCTTCCTTCACATATTTAATACACTAGCACCCATTCGTATGAAAAAAATCAAAGAGAACTCAGAACCATGGCGTTCTAAGGAATGTAAACACCTGATGAAGCAAAGGGACCTAGCCTGGAAAACCTGGAAACTAAACAAAAATGAACAAAATCACGTCAGTTTCAAAACACTATGTAACAAAGTGACAAAACTAATCAACAGAGACAAGAAGTCATACTATTCCAAGCTTCAACTCCAGCATAAAATCAACCCCAATACATTCTGGCACTCCATATCTTCTCTACTTACCCCGGGAACAAACCCATCACCTCATACCCCTCCATCACAAATAGCAGACACCTTTAACAAGCACTTCATAAAATCAATATCAGACCTACTAACGAACACCCATTATACTGGACTCCCCCCACCCTTCAACCTGGTCACACATCAACCCTAGACCAGCAACTACTTCTAACCTTGTCATTAATAACCCTACTACTCAACAATGTGTCTTACAAACCTCATTTTCATTTCAGCCCATACCCACTGATACCATTAAAAAACTACTACAAAAATTAAAACCCTGCTTCACCACAGCTGATGATCTTCCACCACACCCTCTCAAATTGGCTGCCAACTCAATCGCCTACCCAATCAGTATCCTTATAAATAGGTCTTTATCTGAATCAGAAGTTCCTACCATATGGAAACAATCTCATATCACCCCCATCAACAAAGGAGGCAATTCTTTTGAATCATCCAATTTCCATCCTATATCCATCCATCTTGTCACCCATATCCAAAATTCTCGACAGAGAGGTATCCATCAGGAGGTAATGCAACATTTATTGCAAAACAATCTTCTAACCAAAAATCAACATGGCTTCTGACCCAGCCACAGCACGGCTACAACCCTGTTATCCTTTACAGACACCGTGAACAAGGCCAGAGATGCAGGATGCTATACCACCTCAGTATTCCTTGATCTCTCCAAGGCCTTTGATGCAGTGTCTCACCCCTTTACTGTTGAACACACTGTCTAACTTAGGCTTCTCAGATAATACAAAAAAATGGTTTTAGAGCTACCTCAAGGATTGTAAATAAGTAGTGAAATGGTCCAATGTACTCTCGCCCTTTCTGCATAACCCTACTGGAGTCCCTCAAGTCTCCATCTTCAGACCCCCACTCTTCAACATTTTCACAAACAACCTTCACACTGCCTCTCACCCTGGAACTGTCATTCAGTACACTGATGATTCCACCATAATCTGTACCACTCAATCACTACCAGAACTACTTTCAAGAACTCAACAGTCCTTTACTGCAGTCAAATCCTGGCTAAGAAATGCCAAACTCTTTCTTAATCCAAAGACGACTAAACTAGTACTCTTTCACCCCCAAAACACTTCCCCTGTCACTGATCATTTCAACATCCTTGCATCTGATAAAACTGTCATAGAAACAGTGCAGGAAACCAAACTTCTAGGACTTATCATTGACAATAAACTTTAATTCGACCCCCATATAGAGCAAAATGTAAAGAAAGCTCATCAAAAATTGGGACTCTTATAGAAACCAATATTTCTTTACTGCAGCAATCAAAACTAGCCTTGCAAAAACATTTTACTTCATTCCCTTCTTTACGGTGCTCCTGTGCTAACTAACTTACAGACTTATTCTCTAAGCAAGATGCAACAGGGCTACAACAAAGTTGCAAAGTCTGCCACAAACTCTAAATATCACACGCACCACTGTAAACCACTCCTAGAATTAAACTGGCTTGAACTCCCCAACCAGCTTGCCTTTATTCAGCTGTCCACCTTGCACAACCTTATTTTCAAGTCTACTGCCTGCCCTGCACTAGCCAATCTTGTCACACCTTACACACCAAATCGATCCCTATGATCAGAAGACAAACATTTCTTAGCTATCTCAAAACCCACAAGAAAACCAGGTCACTCTCTGTATTCATGCTCTGTCTCTATACTTTGGAATTCACCACCTCTAGCTACCAGGCCTATGCCTGGCCTAACCCATTTCAAAGCCTCTTTAAAAAAATAATCTCAAAAATACACAGCTCTGCTTCTGCATGAAACCTGCCTAATGTTCTGCTCTTTCTGCTTTTTCCACACTAGCCTCACCCTCCTCTTCTGTCACATTTTGCTCCCTCACAGTCTGCAAGGGCCTAAAGCTCTCCTAACTCCACCTCTGTTTCTATACCACATCATTAAGTTACTCCTCAACCTATAATGTCTCTATTCTTAACTCTCTCACTATCATTCTGCATCACTAACTTTCTGGCCATTATTTTCCTAACTGAAATCCACATCCTATTTTTCATGTACTAGAAGATTTAATAATGTCATACAGTGCACTACCTACATACTACTTTTGGGCACTATCTACTCATAGTCTGTGTATATGGTGAGAGTGACTATTACTATCTATGTTTTAACTCTACAATTGCCTAGATGTGTAATCTTGTAACATAGTTTCTTTAAACTTATTTTTGTATAGTATTTTTAATGTAATTTGTATTGGATTATACTGTATTTGTTCTGTATGTGGAACTTTTCTCCCTGAGCATCTATTGAAAATGGGTTCTGTAAACCCAGTCAGACCACCCCGGTAAACAAATATCAAATAAATAAATAAAATAAAATAAATAAAACCTCTGCTACAACATCAACAGAGCAGTTCAGAGGGAACAATGCAATATATCTCACATATAATAACACTGCTGTGGAACAGAGTCCCCAGTCACATAAAACAAAAAGTTCTTTCCTTCAATATTCAAGCACAAGTTGGATCTATGAATAGGAAACAGAAAAATTACCCCTGTACTACTAATAGAGAGAGGCAGTTCCCAAGTGCTTTATCTCATGCAAGGGTCTCCTCAAATAATCTATGGTATGATCCCAGTTATTCTCATTTGGGTTAATATGCAATTATCAACCGTGGGATGGGTAAGGTCATCCTATAACCAAATTTGATAGGGTAATTTCAGCACAAAAAGAGAAAAAGGCTAGGTTTAAAATGACCCGCAGTGGCAGCTACCAAGTACTTACCTAGGAACCTATGTATTTTTCTTGATTCTTAAAATATACATTTTTATCAATAAACTAGTTTCTCTCACTTCATGTCATTTTCATTTCATTTTCAGTAACACTACGTTGTACTAAAAATACAGATTTCCTCAACTTTCTTATAAATTTATTTATTTCGTAAATGCATGGGGAGTTGGAGCAAAGGATTCTCTTAAGTCATGAACTGAGCCCAAGAACAGTTTACAACTGGAAGAAAGCATATTTAGATCACAGCTACAGATTTACACCACCAGATGCATACAGCAGTAGAAGGATGTCCACTGAAAACCATACATTTATAGTATTGTGGTATATACCATGAAGCAGATATTTTTATTTATTTTTTGTGTTCACTTGGGTAGTACACTGATCATAAAAAGCCATTTGTAGGCACAGCCCAGGTGAACAAATTTAGAGAAAAATAATAAAACTGAACAAATTCACAAACAGAGTAATCACAGAAGGTAAAAAAGAAAATTTTCTGTGATAAACTACTTTTACCACAGTAATATTTGCCTATATAATATACCGATATCTGGATTTACTGTCAGCATCCCTGTCTCTAATAGAGAGGGGAAGAAGTAAATGTCCTAACATATCCTTGTTCGCCCCATCTCTGGGTTATTCATATGCAAAGTATAAGGGATAAAAACTACCATGGAAATGTATTGCTGGGCTTCTTAAGATGCTCACAGATCACTAGCCTAATAAGTACCTACAAAACTATAAGATGCACCGCTAATTTTATTCTAAAGACTTTACAGTAACTGTTTCCTCCTCCCTATAAAATAAACAGATGCATCATCTCCATGACTCCATCTGATAAACTTGTCCAAATACCAAACTTTTTACTTACTGTACAACTGACATATCAGAAAAGAATGTAAACTCGAGCATATAACATCGGTTTTAAAACTAATTGCTTTCCCTTCACTTACTGAAAATTCCAGTACACACAAGTTATGTTTCTGGATGCTTTGGACTGAAGATTGCCATCACAAAACACTGAGGCAGAAGCCTGCATAAACAATCTGCAGTGTCTGAGAGAGAGGTACTGTCCTGAGCTAAACAGCAGTATAACAGGCACTAAAACACTGAAGTGTTTCTCACTACCAATGGCTGCAATTGTTACTACAGAAGGTTACCACCAATGGGCTTGCTCCCTTTTGTAATACTAAGGCAGTTTAGCCTTGTTTTTATACATATGACATAAACAGTGCATGATAAATAGATGCAAAATTATTATTTTAAAGACAGTCCACCAAATCATGAGGTATCATATGGGACATTAAAGTTATCAGACAAACATATCCAAATGACCAAATGCTGTTTTGAATATTTATAAAACTTTAGACACTGTATGCACAAGAATGCAAAATCATAATAAAGGGAACTACATATATGTAAATCTAACCATATGAAATGAAATCTATTTAAATAAAAAATAAAAAATAATGATAAACTAGAAAAATAAAACATGAGACACAATCAATCAACTGGAAAATTACAGCACTTCCAAAATAGCTCCCCCCCAAAAAAAATCTGAACTAATTAACATTAAATTATTTAAAACAGAACACTAACAAATCCCTATGTAACCTTTACTTACACTGTTAGAATATTAACATCAATTTGTTTCATTCTGTTTCCAACAAGAAAAGATGGTTTAGGATTACCTGACTTGAAGGGTTAGAGCTACACTGTTAAGGTGCATATAAGTGTATAAAGCACAGGCAGAAGGTCATAAAGGGGTGATGATGAAGTAAGGAGGAAATTCACAAAATAAGGAGAGAGTGTGATTTTAGATGCAGTTTCTCATACAGACTATTATATTCATAAAGTAGCAGTAAATACACTAAGAACTAATCCAACACAAGAATGGAAAAAAGGAAATTTTGCCAGTAGGGATGACTGCAAGTAGGGGTCCAGAAAATAGGCAAGAGGGGGGCTGGAATTTACTGGAGAAAACCTGCAAAGGAATCAATGCATTGGGAGCAAATAACTATTGAGGGGAAAGGTAACAGAGTGGGAAGAGGCCAAGAAGATGTTTGGACTGCAGGACAGATACTATGTCGCTACCACAAATCGATATCAAAAGCACAGGAAAAGAGAAAGGAGTAGGAGAATCCTAAGTGGAAAACCTGCTCGGGGGGGGGGGGGTTCAGTTGAATCTAGAATAGAAGCTGCTGTTAAAAAATGGATAATTAGTAGGGCATATAAAATCTTGAATGATAACTATAAGAATCAATCAACGGAGGTTAGAAAAGATTGGGAAGAGAGAATGGAAAAGCAATCTACAAAGGAATAATGGAATGACGTATGCATGGCTCCCAAGTATGCAACAAAGTCCAAAAGGTTTAGGATTTCTGCTTGGAAGGGTTGCATGGGTATTGTTATACCTCAAGCAAACTTCAAAGAATTATCATCAGGTAGCTAGCAAATGTTGGAGGTGTGTTGGGAAAAAAAAAGGTAACTGGGAATTTATGGGATTATAATGAGTTTGCAGATTATAAAAATTCCCTATGGAGTAATCTGTCAAAAATATTGGGTGAACAAGTAAAACTGTACCTGTGGAAATTATTCTTTTGAGCCATGACACAGGATCTGAATTTCCGAGACATAGCAAAGCCATGTTGAGTTTAATTGTATTGGCTGCCAAAAAAGTAATTGCTAGAAAAAGGAAATCAGGGTCTAAACTAACTGTGTTTAAAATATTGAATATTATCTTCTTCTTCTTTTGGCTTTTCCCAATTAGGGGTTGCCACAGCGGATCACCTGTCTGCTCATGATTGGCAGTGGAGTTTTACGGTGTCGAGTTGCCAGCCCGGCGCCCAACCTTCCACAGAAGGCACACACTTACACCTAGGGCCAATTTGGAGAGTCCAGTCCTCCTACTGCATGTCTTTGGGATG
This sequence comes from Protopterus annectens, assembly GCF_019279795.1. NCBI lineage: Eukaryota > Metazoa > Chordata > Ceratodontiformes > Protopteridae > Protopterus > Protopterus annectens. The sequence continues at coordinate 470,911,386 of NC_056732.1, read as the reverse complement.
TGGGAGGAAACCGGAGCACCCGGAGGAAACCCACGCGACCACAGGGAGGACATGTAGACTTCGCACAGAAGTCACCCCAGCCGAGAATCAAACCGGAGAACCTCTTGCTGTGAGGCGGCAACGCTAACCACTGCACCACCGTGGACACCCAAAATATTGAATATTATAAAAGAACCGGAACATGATTCTTTAGAAAAAGGAAAGAACAAATTAGAATTAAAAGGAAATTGTGGGGACAATACATGCAGAATAATGTTCAGGAGGAGGAGTGAGATTTATTGGAAAGCAAGAACTGAGCAAATTAAGTAATGATACACTGATGATAGTTATAAAGAAAGAATAGATACGAAACGTATAAATGTTACGGCTTGTTTTCTTTCCTTTCTGTTAATGTGTGCTTGCCTATGTCTTAAGTAACAAAGGTGTTTAAAAACAAAACAAAACAATAACTACCTCATAACTAGAGTAGAAAATCACCCATGAAGGAACCCATTCATAAAATGCTATATAACCTATTTAAAACCTTTATTCAACAGTTAAAACAACCCTATCCCATTGAAAGGACTGAGACAGTAATCTAAACTAAAAAAAGCATACATAAATGGAGTATAGAAGGGTCGGCCTGAATGACATATGAAATATCTAGCAATGTAGGATGAGGAAACACATTCTGTGACAATACACAAATAGAAGCATCCTGAAACATATTCCCTACACTTACAGTGCAAGATACTTCATTCATTACATAGCAGACCCCAGCATGTTCCATATCAAATGCTTATATGACATCATGGACACAACTCATGAGGAGTCATAAAATGGCAAATGAAAATGTAACCAATGCTTAGTACAAGTTTAATTTTATTAAACTGCTAAAATAATCTAGGCAGCAGAACATGTAAAAATCATAAGATATAAATGAGATCAAGACATGATTACACAAGTCAAAACATGGCATAAGTTAAAATTTAGAGAAAAAAATCATAAACAAATGTAAATTAAATAAAGGCAAAATTAAAGAAACAGGCATTACAATTAATTAAAGGCAAAACTGAATAAATGTGTCATAAAGGGCCCCAGAGTCTCTCACTTATGACCAGAAGAGTGTAATTTGTCATTGAGGTAGTTAGGTCCAAAGCCACATACCCTGAAAGAAAAATCAACATGTTCAAAGAAAAGCTCAAGTTACATGTCTAAAGCTTTGGGTGGCAAAGTGGAGGACACACGGGTAAGAGAGTATGATACAAACATCTCTTTCAGGTATAGGGAACTATGTCATATAGGGCTAAATAAATGAGGAATACAACTTAACAGGTGACCAAATTGGCAGCCAGTGAAGGATCCAAAGCAGTGGTACAATGATGTGGTACCATGATGTTCCAGTTAGTAACCAGGCAGCAGAATTTTACATAGACTATGTGGGGGTGGGGGGACATGTTCATAGTCTGAAATCTGAATGTATAGAGTTACAGCAGTTAAGGTTCAACAAATGTAGGATATGTCCAACCACAGCTAGGTCCTCATATGCCAAAAAGTGCTAGATCCAGGAAGTGCTCCTTGTGTGAAAAATAAGCAGGCAAGTGCTAGATCAAAGAACTGTACTTTGGGTGAAAACAAGCAGCCTTTCTGACATGTGACAAGCTCTTTAAATGTCAGATGGTAATCAAGGATAACCATAAGATCAAGCACCTTGCATATTTCTATGTATGCACCTTACAATCCTGTTGATTTGTTTATACTTACATTTTTTGCTAAATATCTCTGTATAATCTTATGTCCTTTTCACTATTGTATAACTACCTCTTAATTGCTTCTATACTTTTCCAGGCTGAAACTGGTAATTTGTGATCATTATTCTGCCCTGGTTAACACAGTTTAAATAAATATATAGATATAAATTTCAGCCAATTATCTTTTGTAGATGATATAAGGGCTTAGTAGAAAAAAATAGCCTCCAAGAGTGCAGTAGACAGGCATGGCAACTGCCTTGGCTGTGCTGGCCTTTAGCAGGTACTAATCATCCAATGGTGGATGGAGATGAGATAATCTGCAAAAATATCCAGGACCAATACAAAGTCAAGGAAGGGAGAGAGAAGACTGTGTGTTAGCAGATAATAACACCGCAAACTTCATTTTCAATGAGATCTTCCAAAAACAGTAAATAAGTAATACACAGAAAGGGACACAAAATACAATCCTTCAAGACATCACAGTCCAGAAGGTAAGGCAAGCGGAGATTAATCCTTCAAGCATTCCTGTCTGAGTATCCAGAAAGGCAAACAAAGACAGTTTCGCTGATGCTGCAGTAGTCTTGCTAGACATTTCAAAAGGATTCCATGGTCAGGCATATAAAACAGCCACTGTGATTTCAAGAACAGCTGCAACTGAGTAAAGCAGTTGATCTCAAATCACAAGGAGCTCAATGAAGATCTGATGAAGGGTGACTCAGTAGGGTGATATGTATGCAAGCCAGACTAGAAAATATCATACACAAGTCCCCTGACAAATGAAATCAGCTTGAGTGCAAACTACTTTCTCCAGAACTTTGCTTATAAAAATAAGTTCAGAAAATGGGTGGTAGATGTCAATATCTTCATGGTCTAGAGAAGGCTTTTTGATGGCTAGCAATTCCTTGAGATGGGATGGAAAGGCACCAAATTACAGAGAGGATCAGATGGTCTTGTACAGAAAAGAGACAAAGACATCTTGACAAAATACAACTAGCCTAGCAGAACAATGGTCCAGGCTGTAGGTTGTCTAACACAGACCTAAAAGTAGGGAAACAAATTCAGAGCCATCAAGGATATCAAACCCAGGCCACAATTCACAGTAAGGCTAAGTGGACCACCAGCCTCCCTAGGGAATACCAAAAGCACAAAACTGGATGTTATGCATACAAGTTGTGAAGAACTGAGCATTAAAGATAGCTCTCTTCTGCTGAAAGTGTCTGGTAGGTGGTGTCTCAGGCCAAGCTTTTCAGACACTCAGCCACCCTAAAGAGTATTAGCAGTCAGTTGACTGCAGTGGAAATTCCATGGACAAGAAGCAGACTTCTTATGGATGACTTGTAGTTGGAACGGAGCATGATGCTCATCCAGTTTATGATTTGTTCCCAAGAGGTAGAAACAGCAACAAACATGTTTTAATCTTTATCCGTGCTTGCAATGAAGATGATGCAAATGGCTAAATCAAAGTTCACAAGCTAGCAAATGAACCGAACAAATGCAACATGGGCAACAAGATTCAGAGAGGAAGTCAAGCTATAAGCACAAGCTAATGGCCTGTCCACATTGATCTTCCTGAGGAAATGACAAAATACAGGACAGACAGCCTCAGTTGTTGTATAGGTATAATTCTGTAGACCAGTTGAAGACTTGGAGAAACCACCCAGGTAAGTTCTGCTGAAAAAAATACACAAGGCATTGATCAGTTCAGTAGATTATCTTTATCACCATGTCAATGTCAACAGCTGAAACAACTAGATGGAAAATGACTTTAAATTATGCTCCAAACAATGAGTAACAAAAGTAGCCATACAAGGAAACGTAAAACCCTTTATAATACAAAGCCATGTAATCCTCATTAACTCAGATGGTGAAGTCTCTCAAAATTAGCCAATCTGGGCTAGTCAGAATCAAGATGACCAGGTAGTCTGTTTACAGTAGTCAAAGTCAAGGTGACCAGAAAGTCCTTTAACTCCTACCCAAATGTCCTCATACAACCAGGCGGATGGTAGATGAATAGGTACTTAATGGTCACTCCTGTACCTGTGACAAACAAAGGAATTGGAGAACCAGTAGTATTAGTGCTGTGGTCCAAAACTGGTTTCCCTTTTCTCTGTTTTTGCCAGTCAGAGCCATGTGTTAACTACAGTAAGAAAAATACCCAGGAATAATATGAATTCAATCGGGGTACGACTAAAACACACAATGGATGATTTACATTCAGAAACTGCAATGGTCATATTACACAGCAAGACCCAGTTCCAAAGCAAAGGTAAAGGTATAAAGTATTTTATAACATTTCTAAACTACATTTTGCACCACAGAACACAGTGTATACATCACTGTGATGCATCAGGCCCAAAGCACTCATAATGACCAAAGAGAATGCACAGTAGCACTTAAGTCAGATTATGCTGTGTTACATATATAAACTGTTTGAAAACACAAAGTGCGAGCTCTACTCCATGCAAGCCAATGAATTATTTGCTAGAAAAGTCAACTGATACTTTCATCTAAAAAGCACTTCAGAAATAGAATACACATCTCAACGTATGGTCATATCATTAATATTAGCTTTCTCTTGCAAATGGAGTTTATGAGTTCCCAAGGTAAGTTTGGACAAGGAGAAAACAAAGGAATATCTACCACTTAACAGCAACTGAATGGAGACAGACTCCATGATCCCAGCTCTCTGGGTTTACAAGACTTGAATCTTTACATTTATCTGCAGTACTGAGAGATCTCGGCTGTACAAGATATCTTTCATCCTTGCAGGATATTCCTCTATTCCAGCTGGTGGTGTGACCATGAATTTACTATATACACATAAAGAAGACATGCTGTGTGAATCCACTGATGTGTGTGTGTGTGTGTGTGTGGGGGGGGGGGGTTGAGGGGGGATTGCTCCCTTGCAAAAAGGCTTTTCCACAAATATCACTTGCAGTTTTGCTGGGTAATGTTTGACTCACCTTGTTAACTTGTTGAACAGCTACTTTTCAGCTTCATATAGTGGACCCAAATATTCCTGATATTTTCGCAAATCCCAATGTACAGATATATATTTTACAAAGAAAAACTACAATAAATGCTTGTTTTGTAGAGTACCAGTCACTACAGCTAGTACTGAAAGATACTACAGGTAAGGTATTAACAATATGTCTTTAATGTAAACAACATGGTGAACCCTTTCCATTAACCAGGAAAACAAAGCTGCTCATACTTCCTGTAAAAACTGAAAATACTCTTTGTCGGGCCTACCAAGCTGTACATCCATATATGATTGGTCCAAACAGTACTATTTACAGTCATGAATTTTTCTTTTCAGTCAGAAATGCCATCTAACTGAAGCTACTATCTTCATTTATTCTATCAACAGGCATTGGTAAAGGGGTGTGATAAAAATAAGCACCTGACCTGAAGTGAAGATTTTTTTTTGCATCATCAAGCACCTATTAGCTTCATCTATGACTTGTCAAGTTTCAACTTAACAAGGACAAATTGACTGTGACCAACTAGTCGAGAACTCAACCTGATGAAATATTTAGAGTGTTTTCTGAAGAGGTATAAACATTTGACTAGGGCTTAACCATGTATGGCTTTTGTGTAGTTTAATAAAGTGAATTTTTTGGTGAGGTCAGCTTCCTGGATACTTTGTTTTAATTAGAAATTATAGTACCGGTTCCTGGGTGCTTGATTAGTTCTAGTGTTTTCTGAAGGATGTAAGACCCTCCTGCAACCGCACATGCTCATGGTCATATGTACCAACTTCATGGTCGCATAAACACAAATTTCAACAGCAGGGATTTCCTATGGAAGACAACAATCAGGGAGTTCAAAATCAGGCAGATCAGTTAAATTCAGAGAGATACATCCTCATTAAGTTTGTACTTCTTGAGATATAGGCAAGCCCATTTATCAGTAATACTTGCATTGCCAAGCATTGTGTCATCACTTTACCCATATCACCTATTAAGGTAACTACCACATGCATGCTAAAAGGGAGGAAAAAAGAAACTTTGTAGATTATATACCCATGACTATACATACAAAGTTACAAAAACACCTTGCCTCTCATAAAACCCATTCCTCAAACCTACAAGATATTTCAGGTATCACACACCGGACTCCTACACAGGAACAGTCACAGTGCATAAAACAATGCACAAACCAAAGAAAAATGCCACCTCTATTTATCAAGGAAATCCTTCTGTGGTTAGGCCACACAAACTGACTGCTGAACTATAACATAACACATACTTCATAAAAACCCCAAGTTATTGCATTTTACCCACCTTCTCTAGTTCCAGGTTTACATCAATATTTTGAAAAAGACTAAAATAGCTAGCAACATGCACCATGTTAATAATTTATAGCAAAAGGCAGGCTGAATCCACTGTTCTGGCTCACTGCCTTGATAATTAAGAGATACAGCTGCCAAAACACTATAATGTGGCCTTTAAAGGAAATTAAACACATGTTGTTTGGTCATGAGGTCAGTGTAGTTATGCAGCAGTTACTTCTGAAGAACCGCATTCAAAACTATTTCCAGACTGTTTATAATATACACACAGAAAAGTAAATAATATTCATACAAATTCATGGCATAAGGAAGTTATTCTCCTCTCTAATTTACGCTTAAAGCTCAGATGTAGGAGCTGTGGCCAAGGTATCCACCATGTCACAAAATGAAGTTGAAGGACCTTAACAAGGTCACACTAACTTTTAGCAATGCTCTTTGGTGTGACACACACACACACACACACACACACACACACACACACACACACACACACACACACACACACACACACACACACACAATTCAGCAAGCACTAACCATGCTTCATGAAACATACAGTTTAATTTCAAATAAAGATAATGACATGTTAATCAAAAAGAAAAAAAGAAAAAAGAAAATGTATTTTTGCATTTCAGACTTGAAGTGGTATTTGGCACTAGTGAAAAACTGGAGCTCAATCCCAGGAGAAGCTAGAGAGGTCAGTTACTCAGGGTTACTGTAGGGCTTGGAAAAGATAGTAAATCTTTTCATTGGTGGTAGTTTGCTGGGCAACAGCTGGTTCTATATACAGCTGATAGGATGGTATTAACAACATGTCTCTAATGTCATCTATATAGTGTCCCCCTTCTAATGGCCTGAGAAGCAAAACAAAGCTGCTCATAAGTCCTGTAAAAACAGAAGTACCCTTTACTGGGTCTGCTATGGTCAGCAATTCAAGTGGAGTAAAGCCAAGACAGCTGATGTCTTCTACAGAATGCACTAAGGACCACTTGAGAAACAGCATTAGAAGAGGAAGCTTTATGCTACACAGGCCATGCAATTTGTAATGTATCCTCAAAAAATTCTTATTTACTAAGTCCAGACACACAACACTGCATTTACAGTAGTAAACACTGCCTGAAGCACAATTTAAAGCAGTTCTGGAGAAGAAGCAATGTGCAGGTACAATCTTATGGCAATGATATTATGTCTATAAATCTTCCCCTATTGTTCATAACTTTGCAAAGGCCCAGAGGAAAGTAGCCTCCTTGATGCAAAACTGAGAAAGAAGATAACATCAAGCTATGTTAGGTAGCCTGTAGAAGCTTGGCCATAATCAGAGAAATAAACGTGGAAATGAAATGAAGGGTAACTGAGATTTCTTAACAGCATTTCTTACAATAGTCACCTAGGTAAATTGTTCTCTTATTGATATTATCTTTGTTAGATGTCTAAGGCTGCATATTCATTTAAGTGCCATCAATCAGGTAGGCAATGAAACACTTTTAAAGGGAAAATCCCTAGCATGTAAGCACTGGGAAAATCAATTGGGAATTCTAATATTAAATAAACAATAATCCCAGGAAATCTGACTGACAATAAGGATATCATTTTTGGAGTGGATATATTTCGAATCCATAAAAATCATATGATCAGATGTTTTCTAAACTTGCTAGCACATAAACATACCAAAGCTGCATCCACTGTCACTCATAATGCATGTTGGTTTCATGCCTCAAAAATGAAGTACTCTATGAATGTATAACAAATGAAATGGTCAACAGTAATTTTTTTTAATTTACCAATTTATCTTCCAGTACTCACTTTATCCCTTTCATGGCTGTCAGGAAGCTGAAGCCAGTCTTTGTACTTAGTGGGTATAAGGCAGCGGCTAACCCTAGATGGAATGCCAGACAGGCATGCGCACACACACACACACACACACATATATATATATATATATATATATATATATATATATATATACACACACACACACACACACATATATATATATATATATATATATATATACACACACATACAACACAAAATGTACTACATACACACCTACTAGCAATTTCAGGGATCACCAATTCACCTAAAACATCTTGGGATGTGGAAGGAAAGGGGAACACCCGACAAGAACAGAAGGCTTGCCATCTAGGAAATGAAATATGGTGCTAGCTGAGGCAGCATTACAGATTGTTCTCAACTGTCCAAAATTTTGCGGAACGTCCGAATTTTTGCATCATATTTTTGAATGTTCCTCATAACATTTGTGGTTTTCTGAAAAATTACTGAGGGCCATTTGAGTTTCAGATTTAATATCCTTCAGAGAATGCATGTTAATGCAAAACCTGTCATTCTAGAAGCTTTCAAAGTTTATAAAAGCAGTGTTTAAAATCTGTCCCAGATTTTGGGTCTCTCCACCCCAACATTATTGTTGCCTTTGTACAACATTCTTAGCCCTCTCCACCCCAACATTATTTTTGTCTCTGTACAGAATTCTTACACTAAACAATTATATAATGTTGACGCCTGATTTTATTGGTTGATGTACCCAGCGAAAGTACACATTTTTTGCAAAGTAAGAGTATTTAAATTCTGATATATAAGCTGTGTTTTAAAAAAAACAAAAAACAAAACAAAACATGAAAACTAAGCTTCAGTTACCTGAAAGCAGTAAGCAACATCTTAGAACATAATATGTACATATGGGTTTATTTACCTATTTTTTACTCCTGAATCAATATTAGACAGCAGGCAGTCCCCATTTATTATCAGTCTCCAAACACAAGCTTAAATCTCATTTGTTTCAACAAATAACTGGTTGGTTATACTACTCAGGTTGATGATAATTCTTTAGATAGATACCTCCTGCAGATTCCTACTGGATTCCCACTTCTATGGTACAGAACATGTCATAAACCAAGGGATCCCCTTAAGCCGTACAAGCAAGCAAGCATGCTTACACAGGAAGGCATTTCCAACTTGAACACCTGTACAGAAAGCATTTGTATCTGTCCCATTTACCTTGTAATCGTTGGTAACATGATGCTCGGTACATCAACACACTAACATCTGTGAAATAAGATTGTAGACATTTTAAAACTTTAATGTAATACTAGGTATATTACATAAAATACACAGCAGTAAAACAGATGCTTCATATAACTAACCTGTTGTATGAATAAAGGTTTGATGGCACTGAATGCTGAAAACAATGTGAAAAAGTATGGTCATCAGGGCTCTGAGATGGACAAAACATTGGGTAAGAAAAAACTTTCTTACGCATTTATTTACAACACATATTTCTCAAATATGTATGCATTTTAGTAGCAACTCCCTTTCTCCAAGTGCTGCTGTATGATTGCCAAATCCGAATGCATTAAGAATGAGAAATACATGTCAAAACAGTTAACCTTTCAAATGACCTACTTATGCATTAGGTTCATTTGTTGGACAAAAGGACAAATTATTTTTTCTCTTTTTTTTGCTAGACATAGTAAGGCTCTACAATGTTTTACTAATGACAAAAATATCTACTGAGTCTATATTTAATGTATTTATTTCTTAAATCTAATTCATCCAGCCTGTTTTAAACATCTGGATGATACTGCGACTGCCAAGTGTCAGCCTGAGTGCACACAACAGATAAAACGTTAACCATTTCCATGCCTTAAACTGCCTCATGCAGACAGTGTCTAGATTTTAAGACTATTGTTTTCTTAGAAGCATACATGCAGGGACATTTAGTACATAGGGAGGATGGTTATCATTTGTTTGCTGGTGTTATACAAGAAACTTTTCAAGAAATTAAGTTAGTAGTATAAATACCACCTCAGGTCTTCCCTGAAAAGATGCTACTAGCCTAGTGAGATGCAACAAAGGATAAATAAAAAAAAAAAATAAACTTGTGTTAATGTTTTTGGTGAGTCAAGTCTTAAATGTGAAGTATATATCCTCGTAAGACAGCGTTTAAAATGTTTACATCTAGATATTCTGGAAAGAGGGATTATAATTAAAATATGGAAGGAAAGATTCCTAAATTTAATAGCATATATATATATATATATATATATATATATATATATATATATATATACATATAGATTCGTAACACTTTACTGAGAGACCATTTCACTGACACCCACTTCACTGAGACCCAGTCACCTAAAGTTAATTTCACTGAAAGTTCATTTCACCTAAAATTAATTTCACTGACAAGTAGTACTCTAAGACAAGTCAAAGGTATATGTCCTTTTCCCCACTGTAGTGTGATCCTGGTGTAAGTATATATAGTTAGGGTGGTGTTGGGGGCACAGCCCCCACATTGGGGGGTGTGGTGGGTGTATACCCCCACTTAATTTGGTTTTCTGTTGTCTGGTTTTGTTTTGCATTATTTGGTAAAACTCAACTATGCTGTGCCCCCCACACCTCCCTAACTATATATACTAACACCAGGATTGCACTACAGTGGGGCAAAGGACATATACCTTTGACTTGCCTTAGAGTACGACTTGTCAGTGAAATAAGTTTTAGGTGAAATGAACTTTAGGTGATTTGGTCTCAGTGAAATGGTCTTTCAGTGAAGTGATACGAATCCATATATATATATATATATATATATATATATATATATATATATATATATATTTATTTATACATATTTATATATATATATATATATATATATATATATAGAGAGAGAGAGAGACACCTATAAGGTTCAATTTTATCTCTATAAGATAAGTCGGTCAAACAGGCAAAATCCAAACCAGTTTTCAAAATAAAGTCAATAAAAAAACTCCACTGCATCAAAGATACCAGTCTAAACTGCAATTTAATAAAATAAAGATCAGCAGTGACACACTAACCTTAAGGGTAGTATAGCTGTAAGGTTCAATTTTTATGCAAGCTTCACAAATACTTCTACTAATTCCAGACACCCTTAAACACATTCCGGACTCCCAAAAAATAATATGACAGCAAATTATGATGTTAGCTTGTTAAACATAATATTTAGAGAATGTTTGCTAACAAAACAGATGTTCTGTAATTTTGGCCACCCCTCCTTGACCATCATGTCCTCATCCATGTCATCTCATCATTTCTTCCTTGTCTCAGGCACAGTGTACAACACCAGGAAGGGACATGAGAGGAAGGGTTATAGCGGTCATTCAGCAGGTGCCAGAAGGTGTTTTGATGTTTCTAACATCTCTCTCCACCTAATGGCCACAAAGCATTGCACAGTGCCAACAATGTTGATCTTAGTGCAGATGCATCCAAATACATGCAGATTTGTAGATGTCAGAGTGTGTGTGGGGGGGGGGGGGTTAATGTCTACCAAGTCCCAAAAGCAGGAGAAGCAGCAGCACCAGACTTTCCACAAGTTGGAGCCCCTGTGGTAGTACTCTGCCAACAGGGGTAGGTAAGCCTCCAACACCCCCTCCCTCCCCAGCTGGCTCCTTCACCACCCAGATCACTAACTGAGCCCAAATTTATACAGCATAGCTAGGGGCAAAAACATGTATACCTGGGCTCTGACAATATGCAAAAGTACAGTTATCACAAGGATGACTTTCAAAACCTGAAGTCGGATATTATGGATATCACAGAATTATTTACACATAAGGCAACCTGACTTATTTTATCCTTCCAGTTAAATTTTAGCTAGAAAGCCCCAAAATCTCAAAGTATGTGAGGAATATAGTTTAATAAAAATGATAGCTCTAAATATTAAGCACAACAGTCCAAACAAAGACATCATTTCTCTCTCTCTCTCTCAAGCAGGAATAACAATAACTCCAACCTCCCAGGACTGGGTAAGTTAACCGATAAGCAGCCTAACCCATTTTTTTGTAATAAAAGTAATGCTAGCATTGCTGTAGAGAGCTAAAAGTAAATGGCAATTGGTGATTCAAATGCCTCAAACAAAATGCTTTCTGAAACTGAGGTGTTACACAGGAACAAGGATTACCAATGCTTTTTGCAATGCCTCAGCCTAGAGCGCAGGTGCAGTGACTCAACATTTCATGCCTTCAGGGGTTGAAAATTCAACTGCTTATGTATCAAGAGTTCTGTCACTTCCTGACAGAAAATATAATTCAAGGGAAAAGGATGCATTTTGATATTTTGAGTAGAGAAATTCCATCAGCACTTCTAGAGTAGCAAATTTAAGTTGGTTGCTGATCAAAATCCATTATAAAATTTATTTGGAGACAGTTGAGAAGTTTGTATAATAGTTAAGATGTTTACCTCACAGACAAGTGGTACAGGGTTTGACTCTCACCAAGGGAAATTGGCTAAGCTTAAAATGATCCAGATCGGTATCTTGCACAGCTTACCTATGAACCTAAATGAGTTTATTTAATGTAATACCAGCATCCACAAAATACCATCAGCCGATTGTTATTAAACAGAACACAGAGTTGTCAAGAGTTATGGCACACAGATGACTTTCAATAATTTTGTTAACTGAAATTTCATGTAAAAACTACTCAACAAATTTTAGAGCATATGAATGCTTTGAATGAGGAATATTTGCAGAACATTACTGTTTAAGTTGAAATTACCACATATATATATATAAAACTAGAAATCAAGAGGAAATGTCAAAAGTTATACGTTTTTTATTATGGTGGGCTGATTTGCAAAACTGGAGATGTTCTATATAAAGAGAGTTGTGTTTTTAGTGGAAAAAGATTTTGTGTTATTGTTGACTTGAATAATCAAACAGAAATTGAGCACAATGGAACTAGAAAAACTCCATAAAGTTCAACATTATTGTTAAAATGAAATTTGTATGGTAGGCAAAGTTAAATGAAGACATGGAAAGTAGGTATAAAGCGTGTGTGCCATAACAGATAAATAACATAGCTTCCTAGGCAAACACCTTTACGCCCATAGGAATTTCCAGATGGATTTCGGTGAAAATTACATAATGATTTTGTAGAATTGTTTAGGAATTGTATGTGTGTGACTACGCTGGATGCATACTCAAAATCACTAAGGCTTTCATATGAAGAAAAAAACATCTGAAGGCACACAGTTAACTGTTTTTGACAATTATGTTTCATCTAAACATATCAATACTGGCAATGTTACCCTGTTTATGCCACAAGAATTTTATAATTTCATTTAATGAGATGGAATAATCCTCTCCATCAATTTACTTACATAACCAATGGTTTAGCTGGAAGACATCTGCAACCCTTTTAAAAAGGTATGAGGAAATTATCAGAATAGTAAGTTGGAAATAAGTCTACAGTTCTTCTTTATCTGTTACAACACAGAACACCAGACTGTACAAAGGTAAAAATTCCAAGAGCACTGTCCGAGTAAATGTATAAGAAAACTTAACGTGATAAAACAGAGTCTGAGTGGGATTACTCAAAATAAAGAGCACTTGCAAAAAAGTTCAAACATGGCAGATGAGCTAGAAACAGGACATTTAATAAAGAAGATTCAGTGGATCTCTGGGATACCACTTGTGAAGGTCCTAAGTAGATCTGAGAAATTATTATGGGGAAAAAATATCCATTTTCTTATGGAGTGCAAGGAAGTGATTTGGGACTTTCACATAGAAGGCATTCTCACAAAACAGAGACTTAGACGTTTCATGGCAATACACACAGATATTCTTCAGAAAGAGAATGAATTTACAGCTGTACAGGACAATGGCTGCTCTGCTATAACAGATGTGACGTATGAGTCAGTTTGCAGTCCTAACAGGTTATCAAGAAGCTGTAGAAAGTCAAGAAACCTTGACATACCTGAAGAAGTCATGTAGCATTAGAAAAGCACTTCAGCATATTACTATTAACTAACAGGCAATGGTAATTGTACAGGCCCTGTGCATAAACGGACTGTGCTCTCTGTGAAATGGGCAATTCAGTCTACAGATACAACCCTAGCAAAGTGACTGAACATACTTGTCCTAAAAAGAAATGTAATGTACTAAGCGGTAAATGTAAGTGCAGGGTCCCTATAAAAAGCGGGTCCACAACTATAAACAGTGACCACACATGAATGGGGCAATGTCTGTGCTCATTAATAAAGTGGCTTCTTACCATACCTCTCAAATGTACAGATTTTTGCAAAATTCCAGATTTTTGATGGCTATTTTTGGTACTTTTTCATAAAATTGTGTTTTTCTGGCAAATCATTAAGGATTGAAGTCATTAAAAAATGGAAGACATTTTTGTTTCAGTCTTCATAACCTTCAGAAAACACATACTAATACAAAACGTGTTATTTTAGCAACATTCTAAGTTTATAAAAGGAATATTTAAAATCTATCCCTATTTTTGGGCCTTTATCCCTTCATTATGTTTCTTTGTCCAGATTTCTTACGTTAAGAGGTTCACAGGTATGGTCCTTACAGGCAAACTTTGTTTCCATGTCTTTCTTCACAGTACACTCTACTTTGGTTATAGTGCCATGAGCCAAAACCTGGCAAATAAGCATCTGCTAGAAATAGCTACATCCTGCTGTACTACAACTAATGGTTACCCTACAGGACCCAAGGTACATCAGCATAGTTCCCTCTCTGAAGGACAAAGCCAGCAGTTCTACTGCACCATACCCTGTTCATACAGCTAGTATTCTGCTTTAATTAGCAGTCCACTGGCTAACAGACAAAAAGTCATACAAGTCAACATAGTTAAGTCTCACAAATTTTAGTAGAAATAAAATAGCTGGCCATGTATTATTTCTCTCAGTTATCACCGTACAAACCTGTACAGAAGTCTGCTAGTACATCACAAAACATCCACAGACTTTTTGACTGTTTATCTGCATCTTAAAAAATGTAGACAGTGACAAAACTGTCACACAGAAGTGGCTATATACCCAAACATTAAAGAAAAACAGTCTGACTCTTCTATTACTATGCTAAAGTGTACCTGTGAGTCACTAATGATTTCAAATAAGAATCAGAACTGATGACTCTGTTTTTCCCCCTTTTTAATAACATATCAAGGCCCTTTGGTCAGAATCATTTTTATGTCTTGCATGGCTCAAGGTAAAGGTAATACCAGTCCCTTAACTGACAAGCTGAAATCATGTGGTACTTACTTATCACTTACTTTCTTAAGTTTATAGGGTGACAGTTTTAAGTACAAGGATATTATTGGCATATTATTTTCTATGTTTTTTTTTTGTTCTTATGCTAGCCAACATCAAGCCTCCCCAAAGTCAGACACTATCATGTCTACGGGGGCCTCTGTGTTCTCGTTTACTGGCATCCTAGTGACAAGAGCTTTTCTTTTTCTTTGGTTTAACTTTATCCCCTGGTGGTGAAAAACACTTGCTTTACCACAAGGGTCACCTATGATCTCTTGGATGCACATGCATGCCTCCCCCCAGCAACATGCAATGACAGGGGCTACCTAAACTAGTTAAGGTGGTCATGCACACATTTATCCCAGACCTGGCTCTAATCATCATGACTAGCCTCAGCTCTCCAATGTCTCCAACTGAAGCCCTGTAATTAGAACAATGGTGTGATTCAGGCAGGGACAACCATCCATACCTCTCACAGCAAGAAAACTGGACAAAGCCAAAAATAATGGGAGGACAAAGGCCCAAAAAGAGGGACAGGTTTTAAATATTGCTCTTATAAACTTAAATAGTTGCTAGAATAACAGATTTTGTATTATTATTTCTGAAGGATATAAAGTCTGAAACTTAAATAACTCTCAGTATTTATTATTATTTAGTGATTTCATTCTTCAATGGTTTGCCAGAAAAACACAAATTTTATGAGGAACAATCCGAAAATATGAGGCAAAAATCTAGATATTATGCTAAAATCTAGACAATTGAGAGGTACGCAACCATCCCTCAACAAAAAAGAAAGCCAGCAGCACAAGCTATGCAACCAGTGAAGCCTGACAAATAATATCAAATCACCACAATAAACTGCATGAAGATGAAGGCAAGTACTTTTGTTCATTTATTTCAAACTTCTTCAGAGCTTATGTGCAATGTAAAAAAAAGACCATTTTATACATATAAAAATCAATCAAATGACCAAGCAAAATTCTTAAATATATACAGACTATAAAAAGCATAAATATACATAATCACCATAAAAATACACATATATAGTATGTTAAAAAAAAACACCAAAAGCAATAAAAATAAAAAAATCACATGTTTAAGAGGCATTTATATTAATTGCCTTCTTAAGACCTGGTTTCTTATCAGCTTGCAAAAAAATCTGCCAATTTAACTGTGACTTCTAAATAATTCTTAAAATCACCACTACAGGGAATAGGAGTTACAAAATCTACTACAAAAAAAAAATTCCTAAAGCTGGTACAAACTAAT
Organism: Protopterus annectens; assembly: GCF_019279795.1. Taxonomy (NCBI): domain Eukaryota; kingdom Metazoa; phylum Chordata; order Ceratodontiformes; family Protopteridae; genus Protopterus; species Protopterus annectens. Next base: position 470,895,045 of record NC_056732.1, on the reverse strand, counting down.
GAATGTTTAGCTAAAGCATTTGCAGCATCTTTATTTTTAATAGCTAACAAGTGATCAGTAATACTTATGCACAATTTTCTTATGGTTTTACCTACATAAAAGCATTGACAAAAGTCACAAGTAGCTAAATAAACCATAAAAGTTGAATAACAAGTAAATCTGCCCTTAAGCCCATAGTTGCAAACTATTATGCCTCAGGACAACATTGGATCCTTCATCAAAAAATCTACACTGCTTACATCCATTACACGAAACATACCCCTTACATTAATATGATCAGTAATGGGGATCTGTTCAAATAATTTCTTGAGATCATAGTTCTTCTTGGAACTAAACTTAGGTACTGCACCAAGCACATCACTAAGATCCTTGCTGCCCAAAATAATTTTCCAAATTGCACTTAAAATAGTCCTGACACTATAGACATCAGACAAAATGGGTAAAGGAAACTCAATGGGCATTAAACCATGATCACCATCATCTGAACACTGTTGACTAGAAATATTAGAATGAAAAAACACTAAGCAAAATAAGAGGATATCTTGTACTTCTTAAGCTTTTACCTCACCAATGATATTATTCAAAAAGGGTTAATATAACCTCTTTCCTTAAACAATTGTTTTAAATAAAAAACCTCATTCTGAAATTTGGCATCTATACTAATAAGATAACTTATTCTCATAAACTGACCCCTAACAACATTTCATGAAGTCAGGGTATTGACTGCTAGAAGCAAAATAATTGTTGAAAAAAGTTACTTTCCTAAAAATATTAGTGTAAAAAGTGCCAGGAACCAAATCCATAGTGATCTCAACATATAAAAAATTAACCACAGTCCCTAAGCACCCTTTAGTAAAATTTATAAATGATGTACTAGCATTGAGGTACAGGGCCATGGTGGTGCAGACAGAGCCGCGGTAGTGCAGCGGTTAGCATTGTCTCCTCACAGCAAGAGGTTTTCTCGTTCGATTCTTGGCTGGAGCGCCTTCTGTGTGGAGTCTGCATGTCCTCCCTGCAGTCAAGTGACGTTTAGAGACATGCGAGTAAGTGCATGCGTGAATGGGTGTGCCTTCATTGAAGGTTGGGCTGGCAACTTGGCACCATAAAAATTCACTTGCAATCATTAGCAGACTAGAATTCCGCTGTGGCAATCCCTAACCAGAAAAAGCCAAAAGATTTTAGTACTAGCATTGAGGTCACGAATAAAAAATATCAACTTCCTTTAACTCACCTTCCCAAACAAAAAATAAATCATCTATATACCTCGTAAAAATGCTACTTTCTGAAATAAAACATGTGAACAAAGGAATTTGTGTTCCCACCCACTTATCACTAAAGTAGCATAAGAGGATGCCATCCTTAACTCCATTAAACACACAAAAAAGAAGCTTGCTTAACAAGAGTGCACAGAGTATAAAAGTGCCATATAAATCTGCAAAGTTAACCAACTCCTAAAAAATCCTGCATCTAGCAGTATAAAGTAAACAAACTTCTCACGCCCAGAGAAAGTATACTGCCGCAATAAATCCAACAATGCACAAGAATCTCAAGTAAAACCTTGATCTGTGAACCAAAAGATTAATGACAGAGTCCAAAAAACTAGAAATAAACTCTTTGTTCCACCTGCTTAAGAAGTACAAAATATTGCATTTTGCTTAGTGGTTTTTTTTCATTGTAATATTTCTAAACAACAGTGTTCAGAGTATGGTGATCATGTTTTAATGTCAACAGGGTTTCCTTTATTCATTTTGTCTGATGTGCATAGTATTAGGACTATTTCATAGGTTCATAGGTAGGTACTAGGCTATCGGCCCTAGGGCCTATACAAGCCCAGCCAAAAAGATACCCTGGCATTTGCCACTCAAGAAAATTATTTTCCTGTGCCACTGTCAAGCAGAGCCACAGAAGTGATCCCCGGGGTGAATTTCCTATTTCCCATCCAATCATCAAGATTTTTCTTGAAGAGTACTAATGAGGAGCTTTGTTTGATATAGATAGGTAGTTTATTCCAGAGTATGGGAAGTCTCTGGGACAGGAATATATCCCTCCGGCATGTTCTGTTTATTATGGTGACAAGGTTTAGGTCCCTAGAGCATGTAGCTCAGAGGAATTGGGACTTCTTTAAGTGGAGCATGTCCAACAGCTCTGGGTTTGACATAGCTTTGTATGTTAGGCAGAGATCACCTCTGAGTAGGCAATATGCGACGGAGTAATTGTGGAGTTTTTTGAGACGGTCTGCGCAGGGCATCTGTTTGAGGCCAGTAATCCTCTTTGTGAGGTATTTCTGCGGCCTTTCCAATTGTTGTAGATGTCTTGAGAGGTACATACCAAAAGGGGTGTTGTACTCTATAATGGGTCTAATGAGTGATGAGTAGAGGGGAACAATGACATCTTCTTTTCTGGATGAGAAGCCTTTTGTGATGAGGTGTGCCACATAGAAGGATTTCCTGACTACTGTGGTGATGTGATTATCATAGGAGAGACTACTGTCCACCTGTGTCCCAAGGCCTCTTATCACACTTTTGGTGTTAAGTATACTACCGCCTATGTTGTAGTTCATGGGTACAGAGTTTTTACCAAAGGGGATGACAATGCACTTTTTGGCACTGAGCTTGAGGCCATGGCTTTGACACCAGGTATCTGTCTCAGTGAGGCCCTTTTGTAGGATGTCCACATCATTAGGAGTTTCGATTATGGCTCCTAGTTTGCAGTCATCTGCAAACTTCATTAGCCAAAGATCTTCTGTGTTAGCCTGTACTTCAGAGAAGTAGATACCAAACAGGAGAGGACCCAGGACTGAACCCTGTGGTACTCCACTTGTCACTGGTCTGAAGTTGGATTTGGAGTCTGCTAATTTCAGTGTGGGTTCTGTCAGTGAGCCAGTTAGCAATCCATCTTGTGACATAGGGATTTATACCTTGTTTAGTGAGTTTATCTATAATTCCAGAGTGGGGGATGGTGTCGAAAGCCTTGGCAAGATCTAAATAGGCTGTTTGAACCACCTTACCCTCGTCTACAGCTTTGGTGACTGCTTCAAAGAAGTCTATCAGGTTTAGGAGACATGATCTGCCTTTTACAAACCCAAACTGGTTGGGGTCCAGAGTTTGGAGATTACCAGTATCTTTGTTTATAAGTTCCATGGCCTTGCAGACCTGGCTCGTCAGGCTAATGGTGCGGTAGTTCTCGGGGTCCGTGTTGGCTCCCCCCTTGTGGAGTGGGATAACTGTTGCTGTACACCATTCAGTGGGAACAAAACCTGAGGTGAGGCTATGATTGAACATGGTACTTAGGTGTACTTAGCTAAATTTTAAGTGCAAACTGGAAAATTATTTTGGGCAACAAGGATCTTAGTGATGTGCTTGATTCGGTAGCTAAATTTAGTTACAAGAAGAACTATGAACTCAAGAAGTTATTTGAACATATCCTCATTATTGATCATATTAATAAAAGGGGTATGTTTCATTGTAATGGATGCAAGTAATACAGATTTATTAATGAATGATCCAATGTTGTCCTAAGGCATAATGGTTTGCAACTATGGGCTAAGGATAGATTTACTTGTTATTCAACATTTGTGGTTTATTTAGCTACTTGTGACTCTTATATACATTATGTAGTTAAAAACCATAAGAAAATTGTGCATAAGTATTACTGAGCACTTGTTAGCTATTAAAAATAAAGATGCCACAAATGCTTTAGCTAAACATTCATTAGTTTGCACCAACTTTAGAAAGTTTTTGTTTTTTGTAGTAGATTTTGTAAGTGCTAGTCCCTATAGTAGTGATTTTAAGAATTATTTAGAAGTTAAATAGTTAAATTGGCAGATTTTATGCAAGCCAATAAGGAGCCAGGTCTTAATGAGGCAATTAATACTAAATGCCTCTTAAAAATGTGATTTTTTACTTTTATTGTCTTTTATTATTATTTTTTTATATATTATATATGTGCATTTATTTGGTGATTATGTAGGTTATTTATCCTTTTATGTGTCTGTAAAGAGAGTTTTGCTTACTTAATTGTTCTTGGTCAAATGACTGATTTTTGTATCTATAAAAGGGTCTTTTTTACATTGTACAGAAGCTCTGAGGAAGTTCAAAATAAATGAACGAAAGCACTTGGCTTCATTTTTGTGCAGTTTTTGTTGTTTTTATTCTCAGTTTTGGCATTCTTAGCTGTTGTGTTTTGGTTCGTAAAAACAATCCCTCCTCCTAGGATGGAAGTATCCATTATGACTACCTGCACTGGCAAGTACTGTTATAAGCATTTTTAGTAGTAATACACTACACTGGAATAAAATGTCCTTATTGGGACCTAAACTAAGCACTTTATTCTAAAACATATTATAAGTGAACCCCACTAATGTAAGTTTTGTCCCTTGTTCTATGAGGAAGCTCTTTTTGAGCATACTGAACTTGCCGTAAGATGTACTCTGTCCTCCAAACAGAACTACTTTCTGTAACCAGCAGGATAATAGTGCAAAAAATGAATGAATCAACTAATGCATAGATATCAAATTGTATAATCTCAATCTATGTGCAGCATGAGGGGGATTCCATTTTCCAATGACATGCAGTGACCACAAAGTTGACTCATTATGTACCAGGGTACAGGGGCAAATGCTTATGTGGAGGTCAGGGGGTTCCTCTCCCTCCCCTCCAAAAAAACACATCTTTAAATTGTCAGAATGCCATTTTAGGCTAGCTATTTTCATTCAAAATGGCTTTTGTGTTGCTGTCCAATCCACTGCCATCCTCAGCATGAGTAATCACATTCTTCTTTTTCAAAGACGTGCTGCATAAACTCTGTGTATGGACACCTAGGTCATGTACCTTAGCTTCATTTTCAGACGTGCAACAACAGTAGCAAAACTAGAGCAGAAAACATTTTTGCGGACTGGTAATAAAGGCGTTGTTATACTACAGCAAGCACCAACTTGGTTTACACTTAAGATAAAGAACTGCAGGTATGGCCACCTCAAACATTGCTAATTAACTCAACTGCTTTAAAAAACTACACAGGAGTTTTTAGTGTATGGCCTGCACCTGCATATACAAAAGGCACAGAAAATGAAGATATACATCTTCTTCTTTCGGCTTTTTCCCCCGTTAGGGGTCACCACAGCGGATCACCTGTCCGCTCATGATTGGCAGTGGAGTTTTACAGTGTCGAGTTGCCAGCCCAGTGCCCAACCTTCCACAGAAGGCACACACACACACACACACACACACACACACACACACACACACACACACACACACACACACACACACACACACACCTAGGGCCAATTTAGAGTGTCCAATCCACCTGCAGCATGTCTTTGGGATGTGGGATCAGTGTGTATTAATTGACTTTTATTAGACTATGGCAAACTTGTCATATTATTTTAAAATGCTTTAGTTTATTTAATTTTGAGCAAAGTAACAAAACAGCAATTTACACAGTGATAATGAAATTTACAATGCAGATCTTAAAAATATTTGGTCAGTGAAACAAAACAGTTCTACTGATTAACAGTTAATGATACTACAGAAAGGAACCCTTGGTCCAGTTTAGTTACTACTGTGCATGAAGCGATTGCTGCTAGCATGTGTTTTAACAAAACAGCAGTGCTGGCAAGAAACAGATTAGAAAGCATGAAAGTAAGATTAGCCATGCAGTATGAAAGAAGTGTAACAAAAGTAAACAGTGTTTAAATAAATTCAAACCATAAATTACTAAGGGCAGTTTAATTCAATTGTAAAAATACAGGGAATTACAGTTCTGCAGGAAAAGTAAAACCAGCTCTTTGAACTTTCTCAGCAAGTATGTAATTTCAGAATGCAGTTTAAGTTTCTCTCTAAAAAGAAAATGACTGTACAGATGTCAAACCAAATCTTGGCTAAACCCTCTAAATTACAAATGTTATTCTCGTCATTTTAGCAACACAGGGTGTACTACAGTCTAAGGTATCTGTCTGCTATAACTATTTCAGATACCAGCATACACTTCTGCAACAACAAAAACATGAAAAGGGAAGACAGCTGAAGTCGAAGGTGGTAATGAAGATAAAAACAAATGGTATGGGGTGGAGAACTGAGGCAAACAGTAATTGTTTTCTAGGGCTAATAAAACTTTATTTCTAATAACACATTATTAATTTTACCTCTCGTGTTATACATGACAGAGCCACTCAGAATGAGTATCATTTGTAACCAGCAGTTCTTCAGTGACTATAAGTATCACAGAACATAGTCAAAAATAAGGACTGCCTTATTCATGGAGTACATATTCAAAAATAAGGACTGCCTTATTCACAGAGTACATATTCAAAAATAAGGACTGCCTTATGCAAGGAGCACATATTCAAAAATAAGGACTGCCTTATTCAAGGAGCACATATTCAAAAATAAGGAGTGCCTTATTCACAGAGTAAATATTCAAAACTAAGGACTGCCTTATTCACAGAGTATATATTCAAAAATAAGGACTGCCTTATTCACAGAGTACATATTCAAAAATAAGGAATGCCTTATTCACAGAGTACATATTCAAAAATAAAGAGTGGTTTATTCAGAGTACATATTCAAAATAAGGAGTGCCTTATTCATAGAGTACATATACAAAACTAAGGACTGCCTTATTCACAGAGTATATATTCAAAACTAAGGACTGCCTTATTCACAGAGTATTGTTCAACATCTGCCTGACATGACTGCTTCATATTCATATTTAGGGCAGCGCTATGGTGCAGTGGTTAGCATGGTCACCTCACAGGAAGAGGTTCTCTGGTCCGATTCTTGGCTGGGGTGGCTTCTGCGCAGAGTCTGCATAACCTCCCTGCATTCACGTGGGTTTCCTCTGGGTGCTCCGGTTTCTTTCCACATTCTGAAGATACTCATCTTGAGCATTTCTCCCCAGGCCTACACTGAAAATGGGTTCTGTCCCAGTCGGACTTTCTCAGTCAACAAATGTTAATTAAATAAATAAATAAATTAAAATAAAATGAAACACTATTAGTGCACAGTATACTTAATAAGAAATAAGTTTCACCAACTGGCCAAGTTGAAATGAAGCACCTCATTTCTGGGGGGGGGGGGGGGTCCAACTGTTAATGCTGTTTGATACTTTTGAGAATTACTCGTCTGTTAACTTAAACAGACACAAGAACTTTAAATCTGAATGAGAATCAGTTATTTGTTCAGTTTCATTTTATTGACACTGATCAGCTTATGATAATTGACTAACAATAATATCAACAATTTCTATACACCCAATTAAAAGCAATATTAAAAACAATGCCAGAGTACACTTTTAAAATGAAACAATACTTTAAAACCAGACAATGAAGTACTCATAAGTAAAATTAACAGATTCATGCAGAAAAAAACACATTTATAAATAAAAGTATGTTAGTACTTTCACAAGAGAAAAGTGCCCAAGAAAGACGCTAGAAGGCATTCTGCATAGGTAAACTGGATCATTCAATGCTTAAACCTATAAGTCTTCTAGTACAAATTCAACAGCACATGAAAATATTTCAAAGATAATAAGCAGCCCTGTTTGTTGTCATTAAGTATTACTGTATTACTTTTCACTGTGCATGCAGATTACCTTTCATTTCCCACTCTTCATTTCTAAGGTCTACCAGCAGTAACCTATTACAATACAAAAGATCAAAGGGAATCTTTTCTTGTAGAACTGACATGTCATACTTCAAATATAGCCCATCACCACTTTAGAAGTAAACACAGCACTGTGTATGTTACTCCTGTAGCAAAACTGGCATGTTGCCACAGTTATAAACATTGTCTTGTAAAATGTCTTCCTAAATTTGTATTGATTTTCTCTCTTTTTGGTTCTAAAAGTAGCTTGAGTAATCAGAGAAATGATGACTTTAGGTGTTACATTTATTTCATATTATTATGATACAATTGTGAATAAGTGGTGGTATTATTTTTTTCATGTTAGAGTTTGATGATAATTAATCAGTCTTAACTCACTGAAAAACAAACAAACTGCATGAATTTACATCGGAGCAGAAAAGCCTTTTTTTTCCTTCATAAAGCAGCAGCCTCAAAGTTTATTATTTTACAGACCTGTGTGTCTTTCTTTTTATAAGACTTATGGTCTTTAACATGATGAGAAGTGCCACTCCAAGTTATTGCTTTACTCAAAACAGTACTCTGCATTTTGTGTATGCGGTAATAGCGTGATCATAATTCCAGTAAATTCCATCAAAATCCTGAGTACTCCTTTCCCCAATAGCAAAAATTATGGAAAAATGTATTCACCAGCAACTCCTACAGCATCTCACCCTGCACAACATAATAGCAAACTGTCAACATGGTTTTAGACCACATCACAGTACTACCACTGCTCTCTTATCCTTTGTAGAAACCATCAATAAGAATCGCAATAACAACCTTCTCTCTTCTGCTCTCTTTATTGACCTCTCCAAAGCATTCGACATGGTCAACCACGCCACCTTAATTAACATACTTGAGTCCCTCTCCTTCGACAACCTTGCCACTAAATGGTTCAAAGCATACCTAAGCAACAGGCAACAAGCAGTCCTATGGGGCAATCAACTCTCTTCTCTCCTACCCATAAACATCGGTGTCCCTCAAGGCTCTATTCTTGGGCCACTTCTATTCTCCCTTTCATTAATGATCTCCACTCTGCAATCCCTCAAGCTACCTGTATCCAATATGCAGATGACTCTACCCTTATCTGCTCTGCTACCTCTCCTTCTGAACTCTGCTCATGCACTCAAATGATCTTCAATGCAGTTGAAACATGGTTCTATAAACGTTCCCTATTACTAAATGCCAAAAAAACCAAACTTCTACTCTTTACTCCCACCACCCGATCCCCTTCCTTACACTTCACCATTACCTCTAATAATGCTACAGCTATCACACCCGATCCTACAACAAAACTGTTAGGAATAACCATTGACAATAATCTCTCTTTTGATCAACACATTAACAACACTATTAAATCAGTCAACAGAAAAATAGGATCCCTATACCGAATTAAACCCTTCCTAACTGAATCAGCTCGAGCCAAGATTGCCCACTCCCATCTATTGTCAACACTTCTCTATGCTTCACCTATATTTACCAACCTTAAGAAAACAAACCTCAACAAACTCACCATATGCTATAATAGCATCGCCCGCTTCGCCACTAGCAACCCCTTCAGAACCCACCACTGTAAGAACCTGAAACAACTTGGCTGGCTGGAATTCCAAAACCTTCTGCTCATTACCCAACTAAACATTGCCCACAAAATATTGTACCAGCCTACAAACACCCCCATACTCTCAGAACTTTTAATACCTTACAATAATCTTAACTCCCTTCGCTCCTCTAGGAAACTTATGGCTAAATTAACAAAGTCCAATAACTCAGCTGGTGACTCTCTTTTCTCTAGCACAGTAGGAAGGAACTGGAACCTACTACCTAGTGACATAACACTAATCTCATCATTGCCCCTCTTCAAACAAAGAATAAAAGAACACTTGAAAAACCACTGGCTCTGTTCCTGCACTAAACCTGACTAAACTTCTACCCCACTCTATCTCCTTATTACCCCCATATCTCTCACCCTCTTCACTGAACAACTATCCCTTCTCTCACTTACTTCTCTCCCTCTTCTCTGAAAATTTGCTTAATCCTTTCATATCCTTTCTTTTTTTTTACTAAACTCTTACTTTTTCCCCCACTTCCTCTCCCTACTACCTTTCCCTGATTTATGCTTCTCAGTAGTTTTAGTTTGTTTATAGGAAATGAAATCTCTTCCCACTTGTAAATAGTTTTTGTATACTAACTTTGTTTTATTGTCTCTCTATTTATCCTGGTAATTTTCTTGTATATTACTTCAAATGTATGTTTTTTGTATATCTTCTGGAGCTTTTCTCCCCGGGCCTCTACTGAAAATGGAAATAATTCCAGCTAGACTAGCCCGGTCAACAAATGTAAAATAAATAAATAAAATAAAATATGTGTCTATTGACAAGAACAAGTATCTTACTAGTGCTGTCTGGTGCTGCTTAGCACAAAAAATCACCACACTGTGACCTCAGATGTCAAAAAACAACTCAACATAACAAAGGCAGATTAACAAGCCAAAATCCTGACTCCACACAATTTCAGAATGCTAACAAAATGTGTATGCAGGGTATTCTTAATTCAAACAATGTTATATGTGGGGTATTCCACTGGCATATATACAGTAGATGGTTTAAGCACATATCAAAAAAGGAAACTGAAAATTACAATTAATCTTATAATCCAGCAAGATAAGTATTTAACTAGTTATTAAAATGAGGATTAACTGACCACTTATGATGAATATAAACAGCTAAAAAATGGATTTCTCTTTAAAATGAAAAATTTCTCACCATCATAAACAACCTAGATCCCATTAGAAAGATCCATGCAAAATCTACACATATACTATGGCTTTAATACTTACACCAAAAATCTCCTTAAATAGAGAGACAAAGCCTGGTATCAATATCAAGAAGACAAAAAACGAACTTTCCTTCATACCTACCTCCAACTTAGAAACCTTACCAAAAAACAAATTAAACATGACAAAAAGCTTTACTATACAACCCAACAAAAACAACAGAACAATCCCCAAAAATTCAGGGGAGCCATCAATCAACTGCTGAAACCCAGTCATTCATCAACCACAGCTCCAAACTCACTAAATTCTGATAGCACTGCCTCTCAATTTAACACTCACTTTATTAACTCTATAATCTCCCTGGTAAAGAACAATACCAATAGCCCTTTATCTGTATCCATAGGATCTCAAACCACCCATAGTTCCTTCACTATACAAACAATACAAACCAACAGAATAAAAAAAAAACTTTCTTGAACTCAAGCCCTCTCCCCTCACTGCTGACCAACTACCTAGTGAATTTCTTTGACTTGCAGCCAACATCATCTCCTACCCAATATCTCTACCAATTAACTGGACCATTACTGAGCAATGTATCTATAAAACTCTGGAAGGTATCTTGTATTATCCATCCTCACAAAGGTAGCACTTCCACTGACTTCACAAACTACAGGCCGATTGCCATTCACCCTCCCATAGCCAAAATCCTTGAACTATACCTATATACACAACTCCTTGGCTGTCTTCTAAGCAACAAACTCTTATCTACATCCCAAAATGGCTTCTATCCAAAACACAGTACTACTATTGCTCTTATAGCTTAACCAGCTCAGAAACAATGGCCAACAGATCTTTTTTTTATCTTTCTTGACATGCCAAAGACTTTTGGCACTGTATCACACCAAAAACTTCTCTATGAGCTAGCCTCCTTGAAACTGTCCCCATCTGCCCTCCTCTAGTTCATCAGCTATTTATCTGAAAACCATCAGGCAGTTAAATGGTAAAATGAACTCTCCTCCCTTCTACCTGTCTCAGTAGGCATACCTCAAGGCTCAATCCCTGAGCCAATAGTTTTCTCCATTTTCACCATTAAACTCTGTAGGGCCACTCAGCATGCAACCATAGTGTAATATGTGGACGACTCCTCCCTCATTTGTTCTGCTCACTTTCTACCTAAACTACTTCAAGAAACCCAACCATCCTTCCTTGACATTGAAAAATACCTTTCAGACTCCCAACTTGTAGACAATCCAAATAAAATAAAACTCATGCACTTTACTAGTAACCAAACTTCAGATCATCCCACCTTCACTACCTACTCTTCAAATAAAACAGTAATAGAACCTGTTGACCACACCAAGATCCTTGGGGTCCCCAATGACAACAAACACCTAGCTCTAACTATCAAAAAGGTCCACTATAAACTAGCTCACTCTACAGACTCAAACCATTCCTAACTGACACCACCAGACAAGTCCATTTCCAGAATTCACCTACCATTGCCAGTCTCTTATATGGCTATACAGTATTCACTAATCTGAGAAAAACAGACCTATGCAAACTGGAATCATGTTATAATAAAATAGCTAGATTTGCTACAAACTGGCCCTATAGATCACAATCACTGCATAGCTCTACACTAACTAAAATGGTTGGAACTACCTAACGTCCTATCCTTTAACCAACTAATTTGCACACATTCCATCCTTAACCAACCTGACAACTGCCCAGCACTTAAAGACTTAGTTAAACCACACAACAACAGAAGATTCCAAATATCATCTAACAAACTCTTACTGAAAGTAACTGCATCCAGTAATAGTCATGGTGATTCTCTGTTCTCACACAGAATATCAAAGTCCTGGAACTCTTTGCCTCAAAATATACTCAATATACCCAAATTCAAACTACTACTTAAGGAACACCTATCCAACACTTGGCTATGCTCTTGTACCAACCCTGGCTAAACTTTCCTCTCCTCTTTAACTTCCTCCTATGCCATGCTTCTCACTCTGACTTCTTTATCTACCAGCTTCTGCCTTTTCAACATATTTCTACTTTCACATACTTTTACTTCAAATATTGCCCATCTAAAATCATATTTCATTATCCCAGCTTTCACGTGCTGATGCATTACTCTACTGTTCTGCCTACTCTCATTTTTCAAGAACCACTAATTACATGGATAAAAAGACTGTCTTTTTATGTCATGTAAACTTATCTGCCAAATTGCTTGACTAAATCACCTTTCTCATGTCATGTATTTACTATAACTTGTATATTGTACTGTACTGGTTTTATTCTACTACTGTTGCTCATTTATCTTATTGTATGGATTTAATGGAGCCTCTCTCCACTTTCTTAGTTTGCCTCTGTAATTGTTTCTATTGTAAGAAATTGTATCTATATAATGGGTCTTTTCTCCTCGTGCCCTCACTGAAAACAGGTCTCTGGCCCAGTCTGACTTGCCTGGTAAATAAATAAATAAACAAACACAAATAAAAAAGGAGCACTGATGGTCCACTTCTAATGAACACAAACAGCATAATACATTCAGGGATCACTTCAGTGGCTCTGCTGGACAGAGGCATAGGGAACTAATCCAAGGGGGTGACGAAAGCCAACACATTCTGGCTAGGCTTATAGATGCCTTCGGGCAGATAGCCTAGTACCCACCTATGAACTTATGTAATGATATTCTCATAAAGAAGACTACGAATTAAAATAATAAAATGAAACAAATGACAATTTATTATAACAACCACTAATAGTGATGTATGGGTTGACTCAGAGGACTGGAGCAGATTTTCAAAACTTACCACATCTCAAGTTATTGAAACAATCCCTGAGAGCATAGTTATGCTCAGATTGTTCTTTTAATCATCATAAAACTAGGTATTCTCATTCTGTCTGAAATATACCACTGCTTTAAGCTGTTACTACTCATCCCAGACCATTGCTGCTCTGGACCACCGAGTACTTTACGGATTCTTTTTCCTCGTTATTTTTAGCTGGGCAAAAGCATGGATCTGAGGGGCCCTTTCAAATCACAGTAAAATTCAAGCAATGCAACATATACTTAAAAAGCTATGGTAACATTTTATTTACGGTACTACAGTACCACCATCTATTTTCAAATTTCCTTTTTTCAAAAAAAAAAAAAAAAATTGTCCAGGACACTGACTAAACTAAGTAAACTTCCATGCCTTTCCACTATATACTGTGCAGAGCAGAGAAGGAAATGTGCCTGCCATTGTATCTGCAGGAAAAGAGAGTCTAGACTACAGCCTACGAGTTATTCAGTCACACCAAAATAGAGAAGATAATTCAAATAATGTGAGAAAACACACAGATAAAATAGGTCCAAGAAAGTCATAGTGCCACTTTATTCTGCCTTTATCAGCCCCATCATGGAGTATAATACCCCCTTTGGCATGTACCTGAATAGACATATACAGCAGTTAGAATGCCCACAATAGTTTCTTACCAGGAGAATCCAGAGTATAAACACATTGTCCTATATGGATTGCCTTAAAGTCCTATCCCTTTACTCAATCTCTTATATGTTACTGAGAGGCAATCTATGCCTGGTATACAAGGCATCCTCAGATCCAGCTCTGATGGAGCTTTTGCACATCCACAAAACTAACAGCATCAGAACCACTAGATCCAAGGATTTAACTTTTGCTTGTGACATACATAAGACAAGTCAGCAAGAAAGATGTGTCTCAGAGGATTCCCATGCTCTTGAACAGGCTCCCCATCCTTTGACGCAGAGTCCATTCCTAATCCTATTTAAGCACAACCTTGACCAATGGATGGGAAATCGGAAATTCACTATGGTTTGGCCCTCATAGACAGAGGTGGACAATAATGTCCAAACCAACATACACCCCTCTACCTCTAGAAACTTCCTGACTAACACATCCCCTCCTAATAAAACACCCATGATACATAGGGACACAATTGGGTTTGGTTGCATGGCTGGGCTTATAAAGGCCCTTGTGGCTGATAGCTTAGTAGATCTTTATGAACATATATGAACAATTTCTACTGAATTAGGTGTGACTCAGTATATGTTAAGAAGAAAACAACCAATCAAGAAGGAAATTTTCTCAAGAACCTAAACAAACAAGCCCATAAGTAGGAAAAACACAATGCAAACACAGCAGAAAAAAAAAACACACACAAAACTGGAATGAGGAAAGAAGTACTAGGAAACTGAGATGACAGGGTGGTTGAGAAATCAGTATGTCAAAGGGTATGGCATTGACAGAAGTAGTGGTACTGACAAAAGTGAAAAGACAGTGGTACATAATTATAGAGTAAGACATGAGAGGCATAGAGGCACTAACAGATAAAAATGTATACTAGATGAAGACGGCATTAGTGTAGTCTAAAGTGAAGAAACTAATAAAGTGAATTTTAAGGGGGTATGAGGTTTACATTGGAAATAAAAATGCTAGGTAGTGAGAAAAGAGCATTACAAATAAACCAAGAACAAGGATTAAAAGGTACAACTATGGGCTGGGTCAGGCCTACCAACGCTGTGTTGAGTTTAGCGGTACGGAAGTGAGCCGCTAATGAGGTGCTTCTCACCACAGCTTTACCATGTCTCTGAATCTATCTAAATGTCTCCCATTTGTGCCAAATGACCAATCCTCATTGGGCAATTAACATGTTTGGACAGAAATTCTTTGTATTCCAAGGACTAATTTTCCACAGTAAGTAACTTAGTCTTAGAGAAAGGTTGTATAACAGACACACAAAAAATGTTTCAAGTGAAAGAAATGAAAGGACTCAACTGTAATAAAATGAAGCAAAGGAGGCTGACACTGCACATTAAGGAAAAAGTAATAAAAAACATAAAACATAATATAAAATGCACATTAAAGACTGTTTATTTAGCAGGAAATTGCAGAATGTTCATTTATTCTTTAGTTCATTTTCTGATTTATCTTATTTACTGCCATTACAGAGCTCCGGCTTATTTCAGTAAGGAAGAGGAATAAGGAATACAGCCGGTTTTGAACATGTCAGTCCACTACAAGACACACATACAGTGTCATATACATACAAGCCTAAAGACCACCACTAATCCACCTAACAGAATCTCTGTATGTGCAAGGAGATCATTGAGAAAATGCAGATGGGAACGGGCCGGGGGCAAACTAACTCCATGCAGAAGGTGCCCCAGCCAGAAACCAAGCCACAAAACAGAGTCCTGTCAGGCAGTAGTGACACTCATTAACAGTGTGGCAACGTAAATGCAAAAATGGTGTCAATAAAAACTATTCTCAGCAGCCCACTGTAAGGAAAGATATTGCAGTTAAGAACGAGCAGTCACCTGCACATTTGAAGAGACAAGCTAGTAATTTACAGAGCTTAAATGCAAACTTGACCTGTTAGTGCAGACAGGTTAACAGACAGCAGTGTTTCTGTATAAAGTAACTGGATTATTATTTAAAAAAATGTATAAATAAATCATCCACACATGCATCATGTGCAATTCAAATTATAAGAGACAGAATCTTTCTTTTTCAAGACTTTTGTACTTAATATAAAACAAGACAATATTCATTCCCAGTGACGTATATAGTACATACTGTACTTTCTACTGAGAAGAACTGCATTTTAGTGCCTAGAAACCAAAACATTCCTCTGGGAACTGGGATGACCTCATGAATATTTTTACGGTCAAACTAGAAAACCTATAATAGATATAGACCTTTAGATGTAGAGAGGAGTAAAACGATGAAGCACTATGAACATCATCATGACAGGATGATACAAACAGTGAGAAGAAGATCAAGACCGAGGAATATGATGTAACGTGTGACCTTCACTGCTAGAGAAACTGATTCACCATAGAAGAACAATGAAAACCATTTAACTATAAAACTTTATATCATAACACAACTTACAGCAAGAAAATGCAAGACAATAGCCAGCATATCAAATTCTGCTGCGCCAGAATAAACTACAGTGCTGCTATACTGACAAGTTTAAACGTTGCTCTGCTGCCTAGCTGCTAATAAAGCCTTTTTGCTGTTTGGTTATGACATTCATTTTAAGTAATGTAAAACTACAGAACTATAACACTAAAGTGCAGACTCGAGGCAACTTGTCTTAGAAGTAGGGTGCATTTTTCTGGACTGATTATGGGGCATGCCATCAGGCAATTTGTGTTTAAAGTTAGAAATACCTGTCAAAGGAAAAGGATGGAGTCAGATAATGGGGTTGTTGTTTATCTGTAGTTGGTACACACTATTATAAAGGCACAAATGTGTGGCTGCTTATAAAGTACTTTGAAAATCCAGAAACACTTTATGGTGCTGCATTTTTATTCATTGTGAGTAGTAGAGGTGACCTGATAATGAGGTTTATGATTTTAATTTATTTATTTAATTTTTTTTATTTTGACCTTTTTTAATTGGGAAAAGTCCAACTGGGCAGAGGCTCTTTTTCAACAGAGGATGGGGGGAGAAAAACTCCATACATGAAAAATGAATACGATGTACACTAAAACATGAAGGTAACCAAACAAAGTTAATTTCAACATCAGATAACTAGGTAAAATACAAAATAAACAATGTACATTCAGGACATAGAACAGACAATTTTTACTTACACAAATTTACTTCTAGCATTTGATAATTAGGTGAAAAAGATTAATCATAAATGAGGCAAATTTGACTAGCTATAATACTTAAGGAAAGATGTAGTGATAAAAAATAGGTGCAAGGAGGTAGTGAGATAAGGATATAGAACTGAGGATGAAATGTGGTATAAAAAGAGTATATGAGTGAGAGTAGGAGTAGAGGGGATGACAAGGTGAGAAGATAATGCCAGCAGAACAGTATAATAGGTGGAAGTGAGGGAAGAGAAGGAGGGGTAGGAAGTAAATAGGTTGGAGAAGATGGGAAGGAAGAAATGGTTACTGGAAGGCTAGGCAGGGTTAAGATAAGAACAGAGCAAGGTGTTAAGAAATGTTTCTCCTAGTGATTTCTTAAATTTGTGACTACTTGGCATGGATCTGATGACTAAGGGAATTTTGTTCCAGGCCAAGACCAGTATGTAGCTGCATATGCTATGGCCTATTGATCTTTTAGGCTTGTAGACATCAAAGAGAAATAGGTCAGAGTTGCAAAGACAGGAAATGATGATGGATGAGACAGCTGAGTAGTATGTAGCTTATATAGTACAAGATGAGTAAGGAGCAGCTAAGAGAGCAGGAGGGGGTGAGGCAGCTCAAGCCAGTTTAAGGATTTTAGACACAGACAGTGGTGTGAGTTGTGGGGTTTTGATTAGCAGCAAATCTGGCAATTTTATCATAGCAAAGCTCCAATTTGTTTTTTGGTTAGAATGGGAAAGGTATAGAGTAGAGTGGAAAGTAGATTAGCAAGACGAGTCTAGAGTCATTGGTTAGGAATTTTTTGATCTGTAAAGCATGCCAAGTTTTTTGGTGAGTTCTTTTGATACAGTTTTGAATATGTAGATCATATTTTAGTTGATCATCGCTGATGACACCAAGGAGTTTGGTGTGCGACACTACTTCTATTTTGGTGTTATCAAGTGATGTGTTAGTAAAGGATGATTTGAAGTGAGATTGAGATTTTGGGAGAAATAGCAGTAGTTTGTTTTTTTATGGTTAAGTAGAAGTTGCTTGTCATTCACCCAGCTTTCAATAGAGTTAAAGGATTTTTTGGTAATAGATTGAAGATGTAGAAGATAGTCAGAAGAGCAGACAATAGTAGAGTCATCAGCATATTGTATAAGTGAGCATTATGAGCAGGATGAATGTAGATTATTTATAAAGATGTTAAAAAGAATAGGTCCAAGAATGGAAGCTTGTCACACTTCAGCGTTAACTTTGAAGAAATAGGAAAAGGAAGACAGCCAGTTGACGGACTGCTGTTGATTGGAAAGGTATCTAGAAAACCTATTGAGAGTAGAGTAAAGTTAGAGAAATGAAGAGCAGACATTTTAGAAAGAAGTCTGTTTATTAAACCTTCATTTTATTGGATTAGTTGCATTTGTTGTGTTTAGTGGATTTCTTATTTTTTTTATTTTTTTTTTATTTTAGAGAGAAGCTTGGGGTGAGCATCTGTATCAAAGGCTTTAAAGAGGTCAAGAAAAAAGGAAGGATACCCGATTATTTTCCCTGGCTTTTATGATAGTATCACTTTTTATAGTTTGTACTGTCTTGTTATTATAAATATCTTTTGGACTACCTTTCTATAATTTGTACTGTGTTGTTGTTATAATTTCTACCATGCTACTATGTATAAAGTTTTACCCTTGTATTATATAGTCTATCAGGCATCTTCATGGAGCTTTTCTCCCCGGGCCTCTACTGAAAATGGGCTCTTTTTCACCCAGTGGACTATACCAGTAAACAAATGCTAATAACTAAATAAATAAATAAAATATCAGTAAATGAGATGAAGGTTGTTGTTGTGCTGAGGTTAGGGAAAAAGCCATGTTGGGTTGGGGTAAGTGAATTTTTGTGTAGAAGATATTCAAGAAGTTGTTTGTGTATACATTTTTCAAGCATTTTTGAGAGAGAGGAGATAATTGCTATAGGCCTTTAGTTTGTGAATTTAGTAGAGTTCCCAGCTCTGTGAAGTGGAATAATAAAGAATTATTCCCAGATAGAAGACGCTCTTGATTCTTGAATAGATCTGTTAATTAATATAGAAATTGGGTAGGCTGTAGAGTTGCCAGCTAGTTTTAGGAATTCAGCTGATAGATTGCCTGCTGAGGGAGAGAAGGACTTTAGTTTAGTCAGTAAAATTTCATGTAAGAGGTAGGAACATGTTTTAAAGAAAAAGTAGACTTATTGTGGGGAGGTGGTGTAAGGTTTGAATTTTGGCAATTTTGAGTTAGAGTGGTTATGGTGTCTATGAAATCAGAGTTGAACTCTGTTGCAATTTCAAAGGGAGAGTAATTAGGGCATGGGTTTGGTATGCTGTGAGAACCAGAATTAATAATCTTGTTAATGGCACTCCAAAAGTGTTTTGGATTATTTTGATAGTTTATTTGTAGTTTTAGATCATTTCTTTTGTCATTGTTGACTTTTTTTTTTTTTTGTAAGGTTACAAAATTACCTGTAGGTTTGAAGCTGATTGGGGGACTGTAATTTCAACCAATTTCTCCATGCAGCAATCCTTTTGTGCATTAGAATGAGAATGCCGGGGTGCATGGTGAGATTTCACTCTTTTTCCTGAGTGGAAATAAGCTATTAAAAATATCCAGGAATATGCAGTTAAAATGCAGAACAGCATCATCAGTGGTACGCTGAGGAGGAAAGACAAGCTTATAGAGGAGAATAAGTTCTTAAACTTATTAGAGGTGAAGTTGGCGAGACTGTGCCACTCTCCATAGGTTTGTTGTCTGATAAGAGGAATAGAAAGCCTTTGAACATATGCAGGGAGCTGGTCACGACTGCAAAGCATCAAATCAAAAACAGGGAAGAGTGGAAACTCTATAGACTAAAGGTAAGGAATCAGAGAGAGCTTTGAAAAAAATTGTAGAGGGGAGGGAAAAGAAACAAACTGTTCAGTACAAATTGAGATTCAGATTGTAGGACATAGATTATAAAAGATGCTAGGGACAGCTAATCAGTAGAACTGTCCGGAAGGGATAAAGTAGTGGAGAAAATGAGAGTAGCATTATATTATAGATATAACTAAGTTTCTATTAGGAATTTATTCAAGGTTCTTTTGCAGGAAAAAAAATGCTGCACATATTAGGAAGTGAAATCTGTATGTTAAGCAACATTGCACAACAAGCAGTGAGTGCAAGAGATTTTATTTCAGTTACTATGTGGGGACTGATGGGAGAGTGATTAGCTATATGCACAATGGGAAGAGTTTAACATAAGATATAAACAATAAAAAAAGTCAGGCTGTAGTGGATAGCGGGATTGTCATCTGCGTTAGCGTGCACACTGTTAGGGATGTTACGGGACTTAGCTCACACAGAGGAGAGTTCAAAAGAAAAAAAAAATATTTGTGTAATGAAAGCACAGAAAAACAAAACAGTGTTGTACTGACGTAAAATTATGTACAGCATTCTGAAAATAATTCCTAGCTTTTAATATGAACTGTTTTGTGTGTGTGTGTGTGTGTGTGTGTGTGTGTGTATATATAATATATGATGTAACATTTGTAGAATAGTGAAATAAGGAGTTTAATAGCAAGCACAGGTAAGTTAGGGTTGGGAGGGTGGCCTAATGGTTAAGGTGTTTGCCTTACAAACACAAGGTTCAGGGTTTGAGTCTCACAAGGGCTAGGCTTAAAATGGCTCGTAAGAGCAGTCAGCCTAGTACTAATCTATGAACCTATGAACCTTAATACTTCATGCAGTACTTATACAGCAGACAGCATAAAGAAACAGTTGCTTGCTTTGCCTGACTATTCTTTGATGCTCTGAAACTATGCAATAAATTATAAAAAATTCAAATTATATGCTAAGCAGGACAAAATGAATAATGTAATACAAAACAAGGTTTAAATTAAGTGGTAGACATGGGACTCAAAAACTACATCAGGCAGACAAAGATGATAAAAACAGTAAATTGCAAACTTGACAACTGATTGATATCCAAAGTTAAACATAAAACTAATTACATAAGTACTTTTGCTGGCAGAATAAATTTCACTTTCATCAGCCTGGGAGTATCAGATGCAACTGTTCACTTACAGTCTACCATCCCTGTCAGATTTATAAAACTTTAAGAAAAATTTGACTTTAATATCAGATATGCAAAGTAATAACAGCCATAGGAAATTATTTGGGCGCAGAGAAAACTTGAGTATTTTGACAAAATCCAGTTAAAACTGTGTACGATACACAAAGACACGCAAACAGATCAGCACCACCTAACATTGCGAAGACATCTTTTTGGTACTGTGATGAAGACATCTTTTTGGTACTGTGATGATATAAGGTACTGCCAGCTATGCCAGGAGAAGTACTGCAGTGGATTTGTAACATACGTCAACATAGCTTGCTGGAGTTTTGTAAAGAATCATTTGTGCATCAAACTGATTTGCACAGGTCCTTGTATTGAAAATGTATTTGTAAAGTTGCTTGTGTTAAAAAATGCACCAAAAGTGGGCCCTGCTGGACAGAAAAAGAAGTGTACCTGTACGTCAGAGTGTATGGCAACTACTGAAATTAATACATTGCAAAAGGGGATGCTGGAAGAGAAAAGGCTAATCTTAGTCCAGCTAACTTTGAAAAATAGTTTGAAATTAAATGACATGGTATAAGCCATAAAGATTGTATCTCACAGGTCTCAATGCAGCAGAGACAAAAAGTCTGTACTAAGAAGCCTTCTGTATTGTCTTTAGCAGTGAAGCAATAGCTACTCTGGAAGGGTGGAAGTTTGAAATTGTTTTAGGACTTCCAGAAGCTGCAACAGATCTTAGCAATGCTGTGTGTGTGTGTGTGTATTATTGAAACATATGTAATAGATTCTGGTTTATTTGCTATTAAAGAGGGGTGATATGGGAACCAGAAGTCAGATGACCAGATGTGTGTGATGTCATTCTCTAATCCAGGACTAAAATGATGTTTTAATACTAAATGAGACAGAAGTCTCAAGGCAGTCAGTTTATGGAACCTGACATAGAAGGAAATCTCACCCACTTCTTCTTGCCTTACTTTAGTAAGTCACCAGGGAATAGTAACTCTTTACATCAGTCAGGAAAATATAGTGAGATTAGTAGAGTGCTGTTTTTCTGTATCTGTGTGAATCTATTCATCTGTTATTTTTAATATTTCTTGTGATTGAAACCTCTGGTGTTTATTGTAAATAGATATTTAGTATTTTCATGTTCTTTTATTACGTATTATTAAATATATTTAAACTTTTCATTGTGGCTGGTCCTTTAGAGAATATTTTAATCTTTGAGAGTAGTTATATTTATTTGGTGACACTGTGGCCACTCCAGAAAGCCACAAAACCTTGGTCAAACACTACCATTTGTATTAGTAATAATTTCAATCAGTATAATTGGGTACCATTGTAAGAGCCTTAGAGTAGCTGGCTTTGGAGTATCTGGCTGGCAGTAACTACCTTAAAGTCTGGGCAGAAGGAGGCATAGCTAGTAAATCTGTGCCAGCCTTTCCTAGGTGTCTGTGTGTGAAAATTAAATCTCAGTGTGTGTGTCAGCTGCTTGGAACTGGGACATAGAGAATTGGTTTCACAGACAGGGTGGTGGAGTACTTGGCTTGGACACTCAGCTGAGGACTCAACTCTACAGCTGTGCAATTGGGGGAGTCTTATTGGGGGCATGGAGAGAGAGACAGAAACAGCAGGAAACCCATACCCTGGACTGTGTGTTCCCTGTATGCTCTTAAGGGCAACTGTGCTTGGTACAGCGAGCTGCATCTGGAAATACTGTGTCTACCCATCTTTGTTCCAAGTGAATGTCCCTCACCAATTGTCAGTGGTGAGGATTCAGGCTCCCTGATTACTGGCCCAGAGTAGGGGACTTCCCAGCCACCACAGTAAAATTCTATGTGCCAGATTTGTCTTCCATGCTGTTACTGAGAAGACTCCTGACCTGGCAATTCTGGGAAATGGTAAATAGGTCTAGCTAGGGAACTAGCACCATCATGTGATGGATTCAAATGCCTCAAGGTCCAAGGTCTGTTCACGAGGAGATCTCATTTGGTCTGCTATGGCATTCTATTCTGTGAGGCTGTAGGTCACTGTGAGGAAAGGGTCGCATGCAGAGCAGTCTACCATATCAGCAATGCTAGACTACAAAGCTGGTATGAGTAGATGGTGTCTGTTTGCTGATATACCACATTAACATTATAAAATAATGGACTACTACAGACTTAGTGCCATTGTAATCATCATTCTGACAACTTTAAAAAATGCTTCTCTGAGGGGTTGTCCAAATTTACATTTTTAAGATTTTTACAGCATTCTTTGGTCCTGTGGAATATACTGCTTTAGTCTCCCCAAAATAACTCAGATCACAAGGGCATTGTATAATATACACATTTTAATTAGTGCAAAAGTTTGCATAATTTAGCCCTTTTTATTATTAACCATAATAAAATCATCTAAAACCAATAATGTACAAAAGCTACAATGCGCAAAAATATATTTTGAACCAGCATTTGTCACCATATCTTATCCCTAACAGAACCAAGATGCTAACCTCCAAAAAAAAGAAGCCAACCTGGCGGTCCCCTGCCATAAACAAACTCTATAAACAGAAGAAACTGTTGCAAAAAAAAGTAAAATCCCATGAATGGAGGAACTCCCTGGTCAGCCTCAGTAAGAAGCTGATATCCCTCATAAAATCCTCCAAAGCTAGTTACAAAAACAAAATTGCCACTGATACTAAAGACAACCACAAATTCACACACACACACCACTCTATAGCTATGTCAAGAATCTCAATGGCAACACTCAGATCTGCTCTGTGTTACAGCACGATGGCACTAATTATACAGAACCAACTTATAATGCCAACATCTTCGCAGATGGGTTCAGTGCTAACTTTAACCCCTCTCACCCCCTAAAGGGCCCATCTCTATACCGGAAGAATGCAAAGTTCCTGTAATCATGGCTGCACAGGTAAAAAACACACTCTCCAAAGCCAAGAACACAGCTTCCATGGGATCTGACAACATCCCAGGCTGCATTCGACATGAACTACAGAATGAACTGGCACCCCACCTAAGCAACATGTTCAATCATAGCCTCACCTCAGGCTTTGTGCCCACTGAATGGCACACAGCAACAATTATCCCACTCCACAAAGGGGGAGCCACCACGGACCCCAGGAACTATCCTAATGAGTGGAACATATCATCATGGAACTTATAAACAAAGACATTGGTAATCTCCAAACTCTGGACCCTACCTAATTTGGGTTTGTGAACGGCAGATCATGTCTCCTAAACCTTCTTTGAAGAACTCACCAAAGCCGTAGACGAGGGTAAGGTGGTTCACATAGTCTATCTAGATCTCACCAAGGCTTTTGACACCATCCCCCACTCTGGAATTATAAACTCACTAAACTAGGTATAAATCCCTACGTCATAAGATGGGTTTCCAACTGGCCCACTGACAGAACCCACACTGTGAAAGTAGCAGACTCCAAATCTGACTTCAGACCAGTGACAAGTGGAGTACCACAGGGTTCAGTCCTGGGTCCTCTCCTGTTTTGTAGCTACTTTTCTGAAGTACAGGCTAACACAGAAGGTCTTTGGCTAATGAAGTTCATAGACGGCTGCAAACTAGGAGCCATAATCGAAACTCCTAATGATGTGGACATCCTACAAAAGGGCCTCACTGAGACAGATGCCTGGTGACAAAGCCATGGCCTCAAGCTCAATGCCAAAACATGCATTGTCATCCCCTTTGGTAAAAACTCTGTACCCATGAGCTACCACATAGGTGGTAGTCTACTTGACACGAAAGTGTGATAAGAGACCTTGGGACACAGGTGGACAGTAGTCTCTCCTTTGATAATCACATTGCCACAGTAGTCAGGAAATCCTTCTACATGCCACACCTCATCACAAAAGGTTTCTCATCCAGGAAAAAAGAGGTCATTGTTCTACCTCTACTCGTCACTCATTAGACCCATTATAGAGTACAATGCCCCTTTTGGTATGTACCTCACAAGACATCTACAACAACTGGAAAGGCCACACAAATACCTCACAAAGAGGATGACCAGCCTCAAACAGATGCCCTATGCAGACAGTCTCAAAAAACTCCAGCTTTTACTCTGTCACATATCACCTACTAAGAGGCGATCTCTGCCTAACATACAAAGCTATGTCAAATCCAGAGCTGTTGGACATGCTCCAGTTAAAGAAATCCCAATCCCTCTGAGCTACACGCTCTAAGGACCTAAACCTTGTCACCACAATAAACAAAACATGCTGGAGGGATAGATTCCTGTCCCAGAGACTTCCCATACTCTGGAATAAACTATCGATATCAAACAAAGCTCCTCATTAGCACTCCAAGAAAAATCTTGATGACTGGATGGGAAATAGGAAATTCACCCCAGGGATCACCTCGGTGGCTCTGCTTGACAGGGGCACAGGAAAATAATTTTCTTAGGTGGCAAAAGCCAGGGTACCTTTTTGGCTAGGCTTATATATGCCCTAGGGCCAACAGCCTAGTACTTACCTATGAACCTATTTAAAGCAGATATGTTCAAATAAATCCTTGATACTGTTAACTCTGGAACAAGAAGCTGCAACCTTTTTAGATAAAAACTGTGCACTCTTTCACTTTGTATCAACATGGACCAGAACTGTTTCACAAGCTAGTATAATTTATCTGAACGTGTATTACATTATTCTACCATATAAAGATTTTCATTATTCAATTTAGATGTAATGCTAAATAAACCTTAATTATATATATAGCAATTATAATGAGAATGTCTTGTCACAACTGAATGGCTTTATGGTTTTGAAGCAGCCTTGAAAATATGCAGGGCATAAATCAACATTAGTATCTCTTTGACAATGATCTGTTCATTCACTGTACTAGGTTCCATTCACCATCAGACCTGAATTAACTTGTGTGGGCTATCCAGGCTGGGTCCAAACCATCTGCAGTCCAGAGTTTGTTCACTCTGGTGAGGCAAAAGGATGTATTCAGCTTCCTTGAGAGATGGTTTGTCCACCAGAGAAATTACCCATACAGAGTGAATCAAAGGGTTACATCCGGATGTACACATTCTATCCAGATATACTCTGAGGAAACTTTGAATTTTCCTGATATGAAGTGCCACCAAAGGAATCATGCGAATACAGTCCAATAAGTACATAGTGCTCTGGGGATTTCCTGGGGCATCAGGCACAATCTCTTTGCGAGGTCAAGTAACAAGGATCTGAGAAGAAAGATGATGATAATGGGAAGGAAAATTCTCCTTTCTGAGCCATCTAAAAACACTCTCAGAAAGTTTTTTTTGCTCATGTATGAAGATCTGCACATTTGCAGGGCAGGAAATGTAGCCTTGGCAGATGCAACTAGTGACATCATTCCTATATTTAATGGCATTTTTGTCAACCTTACTGGTGATTTGGAGGAGTTTACTAAGGATGGAGTCTTCCAAATGCTCTAAAATATAAGCTTCATACTGTGGCATACAGGCTTGTCAACTTATATCTCTAGTTGCAAAAGCTGAAGAGGTATAGAGGCTTTTGTCAAAACAATCCAGGTGCCTACGTCTTAGTCATTAGGCAAGGTTTTATTGGCACATTCTCTACCTGGCATCAGTCTGTTAGCTCCTGGGGGGCATAGCGACCAGTTTATTCGGAGGACATCCAAATCTCTGAGACTTGAGAGGTTTGGCAGATATCTGTCTGTAGTGAATTTCTATTTATTATGGAGTATACTGCTGAAATGATCCTTGCAATCAACATCCTATGTTTAGACCATCAAACTCATTTGTAATGATAAGCACAACAGACTGCATTGAGATTGTTTTTCAAGTAAACTATTCAACAACTGCAATTAAAACTAAGGTCACTAACATGATAAAATATATAAGCAAATTTCCTGAAAGAAAATTACATTTCAGTTACTTAAAGAAGTGTAAATTGCAGTCCCAAAAGGAGGCTATTATAATAGGAAAACTAATAAAAATGTCTATGACTGAAGAATAAACATAGATGTTAAGAGAATGTTTACACTGTAGTAAGGCACAGTCACCTAACAATTTTATTCAATTACTAGCAGTATGAATGAGATATTGCCTCTATAATGAAAACTCACTTACTGCAATCTAATACACACATTAACAAACCAACAGAAAATACAAACAGTGATGAAATTTATTTTGGTGTACTCTATTAATAAACTACAGTTTTGTACACAGTATGAAACCCATTTGCCTACTATGAAACTCACAGCAAGTCACTTACCACATGGTGCTCCTGGGTCACCCACAAAAGGGCCACTTGTCCAGTGAGCTTAGTCGGTTAAGAGATGAATTTAACAAAATCCCTTCAGTAACTTAATAATACAGTGTACATATTAAAAAATATGTATTGTATATCTAAGAACTCATTTACCAAAATCATATAAAGCGTCATCAAACTGGCATGCCATACTTGCCTTAGTGCAAAAGTACATTTACAAATGACAAAACTAGGACAAGATAGAGCTGATAGTTACTGTGCAGCTCTATGTGAATAATGAAGGAAGCTCCTGCAATTTCTATGTAGGAGATATACCAGCACTAATTAAAAATTCACACTATGCCAGCATGCCCATATGTGAAGTGAATGCTGGAGGGATGCACAATGTCCTTTCTTCACTGAAAGTACAACCAGAATGCACATGTCAGCCAGAAGTAAAGGACTATATTCTCCCAGATGGGAGGTACAAGGGGACCATCTCCACAAGTCAAATGCCACTGCGACATGCACAGCAGTTTCCTTTCATCATATATACTATTCATTGACCGGTCATAATGGTTGAACCAAAATGCTGAATTCGGAGCGTCGAAAAAGCAGATGTGGTGAAAATGAATACATTGACATCTGTAGTTTGCTGTATTCGATAGGAGGTGATGTCAGTCACCCATGCTATGCACCTTAACGTACCATTACACTCTACAGTCAACGGTACATTAACTGTACTATTTTGCAGGGGGACACCCCCCTGCACCCCCCCTGCAAATTAAATATATCGACTCTGAGATTGCACTACAGTGAGGAAATGGCTTAATTCTCTGTTCCTCATTGAACTGCGATCTCCATTCGCAATGCCGAACTCAGATAATCGAGGTAGATTACCCATTCGCTGTAGTGTAGTCAATGTACTTTGGATTGGCATTCTCCCCATTTGAAAAGTGCCTTTTGACCACATGCCGGTTGAGCACAGGCACTTCAGACATTTAATAGTAAACCATATTTTATATATATATATATATATATATATATATATATATATATATATATATATATATATATAAAAAATATAATAATATTCAAGTTTATGTACATATTTGTATAAATACAAAGATTATTGGACATCCTTTTATGCATCAACTGCATTTCTATTGATTGGTAAATATCTGATAACTGTTCAAATGTGTAAATTCGAACAAGATATCTCTGTAATATTGTTTTTTTTTCATTTTTTCCTCAGTATTCATTTTTGCTGTATTGTTTAATTAATATATTGTTGTAGTTTATAATTGTTCTTTGGAGCTTTTCTCCCCAGGCCTCTGCTGAAACAGGGCAATTTCTTGCTCAGTTGGACTACTCCCGGTCAACAAATGTAAAATAAAATAAATGTGTGTGTGTGTGTGTATATATATATATATATATATATATATATATATATATATATATATATATATATATATATATATATATATACACACATACACACACACACACACACACATATACATTATACTTTATATATATATATATATATATATATATACAAAGTATAATCAACAATTGAATTTCAGTGGTCTTTTTAATAATACACTCAAAATATTTAATATTTAGTTCACTTCTCTGCTTTTCAATAAAATGCATTCTGCAGAATCATTGTATTTAATATTTTTAAAGTATATGTTTAGGATAGGTGTATTTATGGGAAGGAGTGCGATAGTGATTTGTTTTTACTTCAGTGGATGTATTTAGCATAATATACGGTTGCAAGTGTATGCTGGTTTGTTACACTTACAATCAAATGTGTTATATTTTAGTGACAAAATGGCACTGGATGAAATTGGCTGATGTATTGTGTCTTGATCAATTTCTATGAGCTAATTCAGTGGCTTAGCTATGGCATGCTTCACATGCTGAAATTTTTGTAGATAATTTTCTTTGCTAAAGCAACATTCTGTTTTGGTTTGATTAAGTCAAGCCTGGTCCAACGCAACTGTCATGAAACAGTTGTGCACATGACTGACCTGTAGTACTACTGTAGTAAAAATGACAGCACTATCTTCCACACCAAAACTGTTCCTGACAGACTTTTATTCCAGCTTTAAACATCAGAGCATAATTTTCCACATGTCCGTTCACAGCAAAGTACCCAAGTACCACTCTATTTCACAAAACAACAAAATTCTTCTGATGTAAACCAAGTGCTACTATACACAACAGCAGACATACATACATATGTGTGGGTGTGTACACACACACACACACACACACACACACACACACACACACACAAACACGTGTATATATTTGTTTTTAGGGTATTCTGGTACAGCAGCATGACCGTCACTACCGGGGCACCATAACGATTGCAATGCACCTCATATCCATCTATTATGTCCTGGGTGAAGTCGGGTGCTGGAGGGAAGTAGAAGTGGAGAGCAGCATTATCCAGGTCCTACCCCTTGAGAGGACTGTACAACACAATGGGAAGGAAATGTGGAGAGTTGTGGTTCGAGGCAGAGTGCAGCAGGTGTCTGCAGTGTCACATACACTATTGTTACTATGTGTTTGTAAGGCCCTATCCACCTAGCATGCCAATGTTTGTAAGGCCCTATCCACCTAGCATGCCAACATTCCATTAGTAGGCCATGCAGATAATGAGTTGTGGCCCCTGCGGACATGCCTGCACTGGGCTTATGGCAGTTAGACCTCCTTAGCCATCCTGTGAATCCAACCCAGCAATCACTCAAACTCCTGGCTTGGTAAACAATCTGCTCACATCACAAGGGCTTGACAAATGAACATCTCACATCTGCACAATCCCCTCCATTCTGGGATGGAACACCCATCTTCTCCGGCACCTCTCAGTTGCCATACCTGCTACATAAACTTGGGTCATCTTGGCCATAGTCAGGGCTTTATCTCAGTGCGCCTCCACACTGACATATTCTAGCATCTGTATGCAGCAAAAATGTTTCATGTATGAAACATAACCAATTCAAATATGCTTCCACCATGATCATGAACAAATCATTTTGAATGGACCTGAAGAATCAATACTCGTTCAAATATCTTTCTGAACATTTCGAAGGACGTGCAGTCCTTGTCTGGGCATTTTCTCTTCATCTGATATACTATAATCACTGCTATGCAAGACAGGTTTATATCAAATGCAAGTGAATAGCAAGCAATGGTGTGAAACCTTTTCTTGCAAATATATCTAATACATACACACGTAAATAACAAATGAACACTGCTGTTTTTTCACATGCCAGTGTTACAAAACTCTATCTAAAATGTGGTTACTCTAGCTGTCTTTGTATTGTATTTCAATAGTATTGCAAATTAATTTGACATGCTGTTGAAGTTGATGTAATTGAATAACAATGTAGTAACTAGTAAGCCAACTCTATGCACTACTTTTCAATTTATTGCAAACCAACTAGGGACCTAAACCTTGTCACCACAATAAACAGGACATGCTGGAGGGATAGATTCCTGTCCCAGAGACTTCCCAAACTCTGGAACAAGCTACCCATCTATGTCAAGCAAAGTTTCTCATTAGCACTCTTCAAGAAAAATCTTGATGAGTGGATGGGAAATAGGAAATACACCCCAGGGATCACTTCTGTGGCTCTGCTCGACAGGGGCACAGGAAAATAACTTTCTTGGGTGGCGTAAGCCAGGGGGACCTTGTTGGCTAGGCTTACTTAGGCCCTTGGACCGATAGCCTAGTACCTACCTATGAACCTATACAGTGCTTCAGCACCTGAACGGAGGGTGAAATGGATCTTTGCACCACTCCACCTATCTGAGTCAGCAGAGTTTAAATAAATTAAATATACATTTCTTACACACATGCTCAATTCAATACTTTTTTTCCGGCCACAAAGGAAACTCTCAAACCATGGTCTTTATTCCTACAAGTGCTGGATGTCTAGTTTGCAGTTCTTCTAAGTACAGCTTTTTTGAACTTCCACAGAGCAATATGGGCTCCCCACAGGACACACCCTTTCTCTGCAGATAATTGAAATCTTTCACTCACCTCAGGAGGCCAACTTTTCATCATGAAACTTAATCTGAGATTAATTCATTTGTGTTATCATCTCACTGTTTTACTAAAATATCTTGGGAGTGATAAGATAATGGACCAGAATTTTCTGCTAGGTAACTTCTCAGGAGACATGAGCATTTCCATGTATCTCAAGCTGATAATCACAAGCGGATAAATTTATGGCCCATTCATGGATACTAGCAACTGCCACAGTAAGTAGGCCTTTATGTTCACCAGACAATGTTAACAGCAGTTTATGGTCTGTAACCAACTTAATTCTTCCTAACCAAGGGTACTTATCAAATATCTTTACTCTAAAAATCAAACTTTAGAACCATTTTCAATTTGTTAATATTTGTCTTTTGTAGAGAGAGTGTTCAGAAAAGCATATGCAGCTGGATGGATGTTCGTCAGCAAAAGCATCACAAGCTAATGCAAGTGGCAGGTTTTCATCTGAATGTACCAACAAAATACATTTAGTTTCTAACTTTTCCATTTCCAAACAATACTGTTGAATTAGCAACTCATATGACAGTACTGTACGTTGGAGGAATATTTAGATATACCACAATAGTTGATTTCATACTGTTTAGACATGCATTCATTTGCATTTCAAGCACTACATCCAGTGAAACTCATTTGATACAAATTGACCCAATGAGTCTCATCTACTTCCAGATTAACAGGCATTTCTAACTAGTTCCTCCCTCATACAGCAGATCTCCCTCCAGCACATCTAATGGCAACTGTTTCTTCTGCTTTTCCTAATGCACTGAAGCTTAAGTCCCACCCAGTTACAGATGAACTTTTGCATGTATATATGTTTTAATTGTAAAATGTATAAAATGCTGTGGCTTGTCATGATTTATTTAGAAGTATTTATGGAAACATTAGAGCAGATATAATAAACACTGCTGACCTTTTATCAACCTCCACATACGTTTTATTCATAGGTTCCTAGCTAAGCACAAGTCAGTCAGTCTGCATGCTATTTCAAACCTAGCCAAAAAAAAAATAGTCAAAATTTCTCTCTAGTCTCAAGGAGAGCATGAAATGATAGACAGAGAGAATTTAATGCTGCCTATCCAATTATTTAGTTTACCTGCTAAGGTGGCAAGGGTGCTACTCCGCTTCACATGCAATGGAAGTTTGTTCTAGAGGTGAGGAATATATTGGTATAGGA
The DNA here is from genome assembly GCF_019279795.1 of Protopterus annectens. Lineage (NCBI taxonomy): Eukaryota > Metazoa > Chordata > Ceratodontiformes > Protopteridae > Protopterus > Protopterus annectens. The sequence goes on along the minus strand of NC_056732.1, from coordinate 470,862,493 downwards.
ATCTATCACACCAATGTGTCTTATTTATTTGCTGATGAAGGTTTAGTTCCTTTAACAGAGTATTTGATGTACTATTAGTTCTGAAAGGAAAAGGAGATCACACAGGGTTGGATGTTTCATGACTTGAAAGGCTACACACAGATCTCCATGGAGGAGTCTGTAAAACACTGGGTACATAGAAAGGGATGCCAGTCTCTCCTGATAAATAAGATTTTTGAGGCCGTTAATCATTTTAGCTATGAATCTCTGAGGTTGTGTGACATGATTAGACCAACACATGCCAAAAGGTGCATTATATTCATTAATGAGTCTGATAAGGTATGCATAAGAGAGAATTAAAATTTCTAGTTGATCTAGCAGAGATGCCTTTGGAAATTAGATTAGCCAGATAAAAGTCTTTCTGAACTTCTGTGGAGACATAATAATCAAATGATAAGGAATTATCAACAAGAGTGCCAATATCCCTTACAACAGAGGCTCATTGGAGGACTGCCTCTCCTACAGAAATTAACCATGTTGGAGCAATTGTGAGTCAGTTGAAGATTGAGTAACAAGACCCAGTTGCAGTCATCTGCAAACTTACTTAACCATAAGCCAGGCATGATGACCTGAAGGTCTGAAAAATATATGCCAAACAGGAGAGGGCCCAAAACCAAGACCTGTGGTATACTACTGGTAATTTTTTTCCTTGCAGAAGTGGCATCTGCAACTAACCACATGGACTGTTAGCTATCCACAATACAATAAAAGGATTTATATACAGATTTACAAGTTATCAATAATGCCTGCATGGGTAATTATGTCAAAGGCTTTGACCAGGTCTAGATATGCTGCATGCACTACGTAAACACTATCCACTGCTTCAGATTCTTTTTCAAAGAAATTAATGAGGTTAAAAGAGGCAAGACACTCCCTTTGATAAAGCCAAATTGATGAGGATGCACAGTTAAGTGATTTTCAATGTCCAGACTAATGAAGTCTGAGATAATGCCCTCCATATCTTTACAAATGATGCTAGTGGATATATCACTGTCCATGGTTGGGCCACCCTTATGTAATGGCATTATCTTCACAAGATGCATAAATTAAATTTCCCCTTATTGTGAAATACCAAAAACACTAGCAATTCATTCTCTTTAGATAGATATTTCATCACTTTTTTATCACTTTTAATCTGAAACTGTATCTTTCCAGCACTGGACATCAATCCTACCGAGCCACTCTACCTACATATTTCCCTTGGGCAAGAGCATTAGCACTCACTCATTTCTTGGGGCAGAAAGAGCAAGCATATCAGGAGCACCTCCTGCAAAAACAGTGACATAACACAGAAATGTATAATTTGTGGTACTTTGGATGGGCTGACAACTCAATTAGATTTTCTTGATCATTTGTGTTGTGGACGTTTTAGTTCTTGACTACTAGACATACATTTGACAAATGGTTAGGATACACACAAAGTGCCATAGTTTAAAATACAGGTCCATTAAACAAAGGATAAAATATTTATTTATTTTTTTTATTTATTAACTAGGCAAGACCCACTAAGGAAAAATGCCTCTTCTTCAGGGTTGATCTTGTAGCCCACTAGTCTGGTTACATAACTTGCTCAAAGACAAAATACTGCATGTTGTACTGAGCAATGACATTAACACTTGACAGATTAGGCACCTGTAGCATTACATTTCTGAGAGATACTGCAAGTGTAATAGTACGTATTTAAAAGATTGTTGCAAAACAGAGAGAGATCATAACTCACTTCTTATATATGAGTAGAATTCAGTGGTATTGGCCATAGTTTCAAGGACTGAAACTGTGATGGCCCAAAATTTAGAAAATGGTATATTTTTCCTCCTTTACCCAAGGTGCACTAGCCTTGCTTGTTCTCTGTTTATAAGGACAGGGTTTGTGATGAAGTCAAGAGGCATACAACATCACATACACAAAACTATAGCCAGGGATCAAAGGGTTTGATTCCTTCCACCTCCATTTCTCTAATGTGCGAGTCTGAGCAAGTCACAACCTGACAGTGCTCACAGATCACCCTCACCCCTGAAAAGGACACTTCCGGTGGACTACTCAGTTAATAACTTTGTTTAAAAAACTACCGTGCAATTTGTAACTTTTTCTTCTTTTCAATTCCTAATTAAGGGAATTTATTTTCTCACTAATGCTGATATGTCTTCTATTTTTGGTACATTTCCTTATCATCCTTATTTTTATCGGTATCGTTATTTTCTTAATTTCAACATTTCTGCCACCACAAAGCAAATATTTGACACATAAAATAGCAGACAGTTCTGCTGTTTCTATATTCCAACAATTGATTGTTTGACGACATTTTCTTAACTTTGTTAATTTATGCATCACTCTAAGCAGTTTTCTTAACTGATGGGACAGGCTGTTGAATGATGATACAATGATATTGCATCTTCCCAATATTAGTGTAACATTACTGCAGTCCCCACATAAGTCAGCAAAATATGAGTTCAAAGCTGCACAGCATTGTTAAAGGAAATCACATGACTCAGCACAGCAGGCCCTCTTGTATTCAGTACATTCTTTTCCTGTGTAGGAATGTAACCCTGACAAGCCCAAGTATGCTAACAACATTGTGCTATAATTCCTGTGGCATGCATACAATGTGAATATACAAAAAAAATGGAATTTGGTAATAAAAATAAAATCCCATATGTGAAATATTGTTAAACTAAGAACAACCGATTTTTAAGAGTGGCAGGCAGAAAACACTGCACTTTAATTCAATACATTTTATTCATTCTCCTATAATATTAAAGTAACAGATAATTAATTACATTATTTCTAATGCATTTTAGCTTCCCTCTGAATGTTTGTGTAGGAGATAATGTAGTACTTCATTTTTTGAGTGCTTCATTGAGGAACTGTTTAGAATTCAGTTTTAAATCCGTATGTAATGCCCTTCCCTTTACCTTCTGGAAATATTTTTTACAGTACTTGAACTTGTTAAGGTGAGGATTATTATGATAAGACTTGGAACTTAAAGGATAGGAAGTAACAGGCAATATATAACCATTTAGGATAAGTTGTATGCAGGTCCTGTAAGCTCCACAGAGAAATGCACATTAAATCTAGAAACAAGATGTATGCAAAGTGTGAAAAACGGTGAAATCATATGCTGGTGAAAACACACATAATTGAAAAAAAACTACATATGGGTGAGTTGGTTGTTTGCTATTTTGGAATTGTTGCAGTTTAGGTTATATATTTAATAGAAGCATATACACTTCAGCCTCCCACTGATTTAATGATCCCACAGCTATGCTGCTTTCACGGCTTTTGCCCACAACGGATCAAACAATAACAATTATAGAAGATCTCTGCTGCAAACCCAGTATTACTCTTATCCCCGCCCCCTCATTTTTCCATTTCTTTTGTAGCTGCTACTAATGCTTATTTACTAGGTATAACCTAAAAGCAGAAAACAGATGTAGAAATCAAGCATACAACATCCAGCCTGAGAAGTGACTTGGCCTACCTCACTGCCTGTCCCAAATGGGTTTAGCTTTAGGTCAGTGAGCTAACAAAGTGAAACAATATACAAAGAACTACTGTAAATGACAGCTTTACTGCTACTCAGTAGTGAAGGAGATTGCAAGGGGGCAGCTTCCTGAAATAATCACATTCTCTATAATGATAATTAACCTTCCAGGCCTGCATACATGTTTATACCATCATATAAGCCATGTTTTACAAATGCTACAGTATTCTAAGCAGAGGACTGTCTTCCTGATGGTACCATCTGGCTGAGGTGGAGTGGTTGAATCACATAAATGTTAAAGGATAGCTACAAATTAAGTACAACTTTTCTTCGGCCCACAGAACATTTAGCTCCATAAAAATGAATTCTTATAGTGACATACAAAAATAAAGAACGGATTAATAGTTTCTCACTTACACTTCTGCATTAAGCATCCTCCTTACTGCAAGTAGTTTGGGTTAAATTAAGTTTCATGTTGCACTCTTTAGGAATTGTCTTACTAGCCACTATATTGTATTACTTTTTATAGACTGAACATCTGACCCAGGTAATGCCAACAAAGAAAGTTTTTAGCCCAGACTTCTTTCCTTTTCACTGAAGGTACATCAAGTAGCAAACAACTAGTGCTACAATTATTGAGGAAATAAAAACTCAATTCACTGAGTGGCCAGCTACAGCCAAGTGTGCAGTTCAGGGACAATTACAGGAAACTGCCACCTCTGGCTGGCAGTAGGGATGGACAGTCTGCAAATAAGAAACCTAGTCTTTACAGAAAGAACTAACATGGTCATTGAGGTAGTTATCGCAAGAAAGGACCAATACCATTTTCCTTACAAGATGGGAAGGAACACAAAAGGGGTCACTCAAAAATGCACTGATACTTATTATACAGATTCTCAGAACAGCAGTAACTCAGATTGTTTATTAACATTCTAAATCTGGGATGTCCAAAAGGAGGCCCATAGGCTACAATATGGCCCACAAAGGGATTTTATCTAGCTCCTCGTTCCTTCGGTGTTATTTTTTTGTTGCATATGGATTCATTCTTACTGGTAAGTAGGTTATGTATGTGCCTGTGTGCATGTGTTACATTTGTAGTTTTCAGTAAAATTTGTTGAGGACTTTGCTCACTAAATAATGACAGAGATTTTAATTTCACACTTTATAGCCTTCAGAACATGCATTCAAAGTCAGAAAATGTATGCATGTAAAAGTAATATTTCAAGTCTGTCCCTGATTTTGAGAATCTGTCCCTCCTATTGTTTTTGGTGCACCTGTGTGTGTTTGAAAGAAACTCCTCAGATAGCCATGATTTTGCCTCATATGTTTGGTCTGTTCACTATGAAATTTGTGGTTTCCTGAAAAAACAGAGGATTTTGTTCATTAAATAAGGATAGATATTTTAGTTTCAGACTTCACATACTTCAGAAAATGTGTTGAAATATAAAACATGTTATTCTAACCATTTATCAGTATGTAAAAAGCAATATTTTTTATATGTCTCTGATTTTGAGAAACTGTCCATCATATTGTTTTTGGCTTTGTCCACGATTCTTGTTAATGGAGTACCTCTCAACTGTCTCTGATTCTGCCAAATGTCCCGAACTTTGCCTCATAATTTTGATTGTTCACTGTAAAATGTGTTACTTTTTGGTCAATCCTTCGGAAAATGAATGCTAATTCAAAACCTTATTTTAGTAACTTTCCATGTATGTAAGAACAATCTTATAATTGCTATTGTTTGCTAATTATTCTCACATTGCAGTACTGTGATTTACATAAATAATTTCGAACACATTAATGTGTGGCTACTGTTTGTGCAGAGCACAGAGGATTATGATCAGGTCTCTGTTATGTGTCGGAGACATGGATGACAAGAAATTCAACTCAAGAGCAAAGCTTGAGAGATGGCTCTCTCCCATGTTGAGAACACAATTTTGAAAATAACTTGTCCTAATTCTTTGTACTGCATGTCTCCATGTACTACAAAAATTAGAAAAAAAGTATAATAGTAGTAACTGCTTTATAGCTTAGAAAGCCATAACACACTAACTAGTGATTACTGACAGAGGGAGGGGGCATCAAGTAAGGCCAAAGTATAAACTCATAAAGGTCCATGAACCTATGAAAAGCATTGGGAAACCAGTAAACACTTCATTCAGACAAAAAAAAAATTTACACATTTAATGACTTTCCACTGCTCTTCTGCTGTGGCTGTAACAATTAATGGCACAGTGGTGCAATGACTTCCATTAACATCTCATAGCAGTTGGCTGAATTCTTGATAGGGGCTTCTGCTATGTGAAGTTTGCACATCCTCCTTGACTCTATATTGGATTATTCAAAGACAAGTCAGTGATAAAATGGTATTCCTTCAGTTTGCCTGCACATGACTCGTGTCAGTAAGTGTGTGAAAATCCATGCATGTTGTGACAGATCTGGCTTGCTGGGACGTTTTGTGTGTGTGAGATGTGTACACATATATAGATAGATATAGATATTTCTTTAGCATTCTTAAACCAGAGAGGTATACACAGGTGGACTCTATAGCTTGTGTTGGGACTGGGGATTGAACAGTCTTTATTTCTTAAGCATTATTCATAAAATTTAGAGGTGCAGAGAAAGCAATCGTGATTGTCTACAGGCAGTAGGGGCAACACGTTGGAAAACATTACCATGATTGTCATGTTTCTACTTTCCTCACAATTACATATCAGTTGCATCCAGCTACAGTAGCAGTAAGGAGATAGACTGTTTATATATGCCTGATAGCAACAGGTTGAAATAGCAGCAGGTTGAAATACGTTGCAATGTTCTTTCTGTTCGCTGGCATCAGAGGGGTAAACAGAAGGTGGCAGTGTTTTGGGGTGTGAGTGAGGAAGCATGCTGTACATACAGTATATGTGACAGTAGCCACTTGTACCATCTTCCTAATCTAACTCCAAACAGATACACAAAGTCATTTTTTTGGTGGGGTAGCGTTGGAGGCATGACACTATTTCCTGAGATGATGTATGTATTTTTGGAAGCATTTCAAATCTCCATTTATTGTGAACTCTTATTTGTGTCAGATTTGACCATTATGCCATGAAAACAATTTATTTCTTCCTTGAAACAAAAAAACTAAATAAATAAAACTGAAATTCTTGAAATACTTGAGATTTCTGTTCAGACCATCATTGGATAAAAACACTTAAATACACCTCAGAGTATTTAAAAATCCATGGCTTATGGGGCCCTATCAGCCCCCAGAACCCTAGCTTAATTCTCTTATTTTCTTCCCAGTTGCCACTGATCAGTATTCACTAGTTAGGGTGTGTTGAAAGGCTGCATGAAAAAGAAGTAGAAACGAAGACTGATTTTTTTTCCTTAGTCTATTTTTGTTAGGACATCTTTGGATTAAAAGGTTAGAAAAAGCTTTAAAATGAACCTCAGAGCAATGAAAAAACATAGTTTCTGAAGGTTTAGAATATCCCAGCGTAATGCACTTATTTTGTCCACAGTTATTACTCTGCAGCCTTGGACAGTTGGGGTGTATTGAAAGGGTACAGGGAAATGCAATGTTAAAGGGTAAGACTGAAGTTCTTCCATTAGTCATGATTTTTCATTCAGGTCATCACTGGATCAAAAGCTTGGGGAAAAAAATCTGTAGAATACATCTCCAAGCATCGAGAAATCCATGGCTTCTTGGGGTCCAGTGGCCTCCAGCCCCCCCCCCCCGATTTAATTCAGAAATTTTCTCTATATTTACTACTGTACAGCCTTGGCTAAAAGATCCATATAAAGCTGAAAATTAAAATAAACTAAGAGGAAAAGAAAGGTGAGAAAGTGAGTTGGATGGTATAAAGAGGCCAGGCTGAGGGGAATGTTAAATGGGGAGCACACTGAAATAGTAACTTAGTTTGTGGTAATATTGCTCAGTTTTCCTTCCAACTATGACCTTATGTTTTTTTGGCCTGCACTTATCTTTCAGTTTTACTTCTGCTCTGGTCATGTGATGGTTTATATGCATGTTGATCATGCTAATGTGCCCCCCCCCAAAGATCTTGCCAAGCATGATATGTGGCCCCTGACCAAAAAGGTTGGACACTCCTGTTAAATAAATGGAGAGAAAATCTGAAGGGAGAAGAATGCCAATATAATAACAAGCTAAGATCTTGGTGTTTGTATGTTCACCAAAACAACACACATGCACTGTTGACATATTAACATCATCCATAAGGTCTTCACTCTTTTTCTAGAAAAGCATGTACCACATGATATGCAATGTACTGCAGCTAGGCATCAGCAAGTTAAAAGATATACACTCCCATATGATATGTCTCCCCATTTTTCCTCCTAATAAAACCTGCATATTTTATATACTTTTTATAAAGTAGGATGCATTGTTTAAACTGTCAAATTAAATTATGCTTTCCATTAAAGAACACCATAGGCTATTTACAAGAAACCAGATCAACAATAATTTAATACGCGCCACTTTTCAGTCTTCAGTACCATGTTTATCTCTCAAACTGTCAATATACCCGTCTGGTTTCTTCAATGTACTTACAAGTCTGAAATATGTAATAGGACTCTGCATTCTGCAAGGGAGTTTTCCTAGATTCCAAAACCAGAATATGACAATCCCCACAGCTACTGCCCTGATGTTTCTCACAAGTTTTTCACTGTTCATATACTTCTTCCTATTTCCCCATTAGGCTGTGTTACAGATTTATATTTACATTCACAAATTCTGATGCCAGCACCATGTAACACTGTCAGACAAGTTATAAAATAATCCCTGTCTTGGGAATACAGACTTTAACTCATTCAAGCTGTGACATCCGGCTAATATCTCACTGGCCTGCCCCCAGTAAGTGACATCCCCCACTTAAAACCTGGGTTAGTAATAAGGAGCCTCAATCCTCACCACTGACACCAGTTCACAAGCATCACAGAAAACACCAGACCACAGAGCACACAAGAGTAAAATTCCACGATTTCCCTTAGGAACACAACAGGAACATGCTCTTCTGTCTCCTGGGACTGGACTATATACCTCTGTTCAACCCAAGTGCAATCTCCTATTATAAACTTCAGAGCAACATGTTCCAGTCCAAGACCTCTGATTCACTCATACTCAAAATAACTTTAAATCTCACACACACTAACACTTATGGGAAGTCTGACACAGATTTCCAGCTGTGTCCCCTCCCAATATAAATGGTAATCGCTGCCAACAGAGTCAGATAGGTCTACACAATCAATTATTAAATATTAAATATCAAAATAAATGATATATATGACCAGAAGCAGCCAGGCATTCACAGTGACATGGGGAGTATCAAACAGGTATAAGCACACTCTAATCTCAAAAGAACACACTGATTGTCCAGACACAATGTGAAGTAATTAAAAGCATTTAATAATAAGTAAAATGACTACAAGAATATAAATCAATAACTTTTAATAAACATCAGAATTCAATCACCAGAAATGTAAAATTAAACTCTAGGATACAAGTCCATCATCGCAGAAAAACTCTTATCTAAATAACTAAACTTTCCTAATCTAACTAGAAAATACTGTTCCTGATCTAATCTAAAACATAACAGCAAGGCAAAGTCAGGCTTACAGTTTTTGGCAAGTTCTTCTGCATTGGTTTCCACTGACTGCCACTCTTCACTAATGGCTCATCTTAACAGTCTCAACTGTCTTATTTTAAAAAAATAACAGTCAGCTGTCTGAAAAAGTTCTTTTTTCCCTGTCAATCAGGTGTTCAAATAATCAACTAACAAACAGGAACATTCGAATTACATCACCTACTGTTCAGCTGATTCTCCACAGACAGTTTGTACTTTAGAATCTCCCTCACAAACACGTGCAATTAGAAATGTATTAAAACACTGACAGATTCTTTAAACAGTTTATATAAGCAGGGAGATACTCAACATTAAAAACGTATTTACATTTTTCACAATTAGTCATGCTGGCATACAATACAAGTTAATCTGAGAAAATACACAAATCTCCTGCCAGACATGCTAACACAGATGGCAGTGTTTTTCTTCACACAAGCATATAACAGCCTTGTGTATACTTCCAGTTAACACCATTAATTCCTTATGGCTTCCAGAACTTTTTTGGGTCTGGCTTCTTTAACTAAGTGACTTACCAGCTTAATACTAGGTGTGTTAGAAAGGGCAAGGAATTATTTAAAAATTAATTTAGCACTTATTTGTATTTTCATATTTATGTTCCTATTTTCATAGCAGTGAGCCCTACATGTTATTGAGAGATATGGTATGATATTCCATGGTGGGAGGCAACACAGTTCACTGTCAATGTCCATTTATAACACACTATACTTGAAACATTGCTAGTTATTTGTTAGCAGTTATGAAAACAGATAATATTTCCAACTGTACTTAATACTTCAAAAAACAAGTGACTTACAAACTGTTGGATGACATCAGGTGAAACTTTACATGTTATGGAAGAAAACTATTTTTGATATTTGTCCTATAAATTGTACATCTTGAGAGAGAGTCAGTGTTATTTATTTTGCTAATTATAGAATCAAGCATATGTTTTTATTTTTCTGTAAATATCATAATAAACATGCACTCATGGAGGAATTTCTTGTTGTCATGTCAAAGCTTATGTTTGGTTAACAAAATTACTGTAACGATATATGCCATATTTTAGAAACTGTACAAACTAGACAATTTGTTTGTGAAAGTATAGCAAACTATATACATTTGGGTTTGTGTAGATTAAAATATATTATACAATGACACCCCATTAATATTCCAAAATGTGCACGCTGATTAGTCAGCGTGCACGTTGTAAATCAAAGACTTATACTAATGGAAAAAGGTCCGGTCGCCTGGACTTTTTCCATTAGTATAAGTCTTTTTTTTACAGCAATGGAGAACGCAAAATCTCCGTTGCTTTTTAGAAACTGTCTCACTATGTTAAAGGAGTTTAGCATACCGAGATAGCTTTAAAAAAGTAATGGAGATCTTCCTTTCTCTGTTGCTTTTTTTAAAGCTGTCTCGCTATGTTAAATGGGTTTAAAATAGCAAGACAGTTTTAAAAAAAGCAACAGAGATTCTCCGTTACTTTTTTTAAAGATGTCTCGCTATGTTAAACCCCTTTAACATAGCGATACACTTTGTAAAAAGCAATGGAGATCTTGCTTTCTCCATTGCTTCCACCCACAGCTCTGATGTACTGCGTAAGCATACGCATGCGCAGTACATCAGAACTGCCACAGAATATCAGACAGCTGTGGAAGGGCAGCAAGGAGGCATTATACAATGCCATTATTTAAGAAAAGTAAGTATTTTTTTTCTTAAATAATGTCATTGTATAATAGCAATAACCCACTTCTGGGTGTGGGTAATGCTAGCTTTACCCACGGTTGTCTTTGTTTGGCCACGCGGGCTTCACCCTCGTGACCAAACCAAACCAACCGTGGGTAAATCCAGCATTACCCACACCCAGGTGTGGGTTATTGCTTAATTATAATATTTGTGGGAAGGCAATGCATGCACTGACTATTACCACTATAAAGAAAATGTCTTACTGATAAAATTGCTATTTGTCAGCCTTGAACACTGATGGGGGCATTTGTAAACATTAGCACAAGGTATACACTCGGGTAACTTATGAATTCAAGAACAGCCCTACCACAATGCTTTTGCTGTCTATTCACTCATAAAGGTTACACAAAATCTAACTATTAAGGCAACCTTTATAAATCCTCCCATTGTCTTGCAAAAAATAATATCTTTACTTACTGATGATTTTTAATCACGGCAAACTTCTCATTGTAAATGCTTTTAGTAATTGTATTACTAAGGCATTATATATCTCTGGTAATAGTTTACTTCTGTCACTGTTAACTGCAACATTATCCAAAGAATCTCCAATTGTTATAACAATTTTAATGCTTCTCTGCTAAGTACTCTTTTTTCCATATATGTACTTCCTTTCCTGGTCTGCATTTCATTTTCAGATCCTGTTTCTGTAAATTAAGTAAAATGTTCTGCAATCCCACAGGTGTTTTGTACAAAGTTAAATATGCTTTACAAGAGTTTATGTTCTTTTAACACCTGAACTCCTTTACCATAAGACATATTCACAGAACTTCTCTCATAATACACTATTGCTAATAATTCCTTTTCTATCTCAGAATACATCTTTTGTTCATCTGTAAATACCCTTTATCCACAGACAACGTGGTCTAATCTAATAAAGAGGACTACAGCTACTATACCATTCTAACTGGGATTCTGACTGGCAACATTGTGCAACACGGGTGGTTTATTTGCAGTAAGTGCTTTATTGTTGGTATTTGTATATTCAATTCCTTATGGCCTTCTTTTCCATGCTTATACCTCCATTCCCATGCTGCAGCTTGCTCTAAAAGCTGTCTCAGAATCATAGTGATCTCAGACAAATTAGACAAACTTTGCAAAGCACCACATAGTTACTAGAAATCCCTGCCATTCCTGTCTACTTGCTATGGTATTTGCACAACTGCTCTATCATTTTTTCCATAGCAGGCTTCAGTGTCCCTTATCTTAGAAAATAACTTCTTTCAGACTTGCTACTCTTATTTTATATTTGATAATATTTAATTTACATTTGTCTTAGTCTATGCAGCAACAATATTAGTCTCTTGTCATGTTCTTCTCATATCTGGCTTTGCACTAACTGGCCTACTACACTTTCAACACCCCCCTAGCATTAAATCTCATGAGCAACAGTTCTTTGGCATGCAGCTGTTGTGAATGATAAAATATCAGAATGAAATCTAAGGTGCTTACTTAATGATAACTGAACATACACAATTTTATAATTTGGAGCTTTATTCAACTATTTGTATCTGCCAAAATCCCATATTCACATCTAGGACAGAAAATACCTTGCTATTTAGCATTGCTGATGCCACGTGTACACAGGGCTCTCTTTTAATCACTTTCTTCAGATATCGCAGAACAATACAAATAGATGCATAAGTGTGTAATAGGTTAGCAACCACTGAGGCTTTTTTAAGCCTGGCCAAAAATCATAAATCTCAAACAAGTTCAGTTACTCTTGGTTAGGTGTAAGCAGGGTCTTGGGAGATGACACATTTACAAGCAGGGGCCTGGGAGATATACCATTTACAGGCTGCTTGTGTCCATTAGAGACATATGTGTAAAAACCAATGGTGAGTTTCTGCAACTTATCCAAGTTACACTTGAACTGGGTTAGGGAGGAACTCTGATTCAAATAGATGGGGTAATGTCTGCAATACATACTTGCCTCTCCAGCAATACATACTTGCCTCTCCAGCAGGTCCTATTTATATCACTGATATGATGCTTTCCACACAAATCTTGAGATGCTTAATGATATTAAGCATAAAATCATACATTCTGTTTGCTCTAAATGCATTGTACATGGGCTTTCTAGTCACTTCAGTTCCTCTATAGTTCTCCTCCTGAGATCTCCTGGTACTTTCTTTGTTGCAAGCATTAGTGACAAAGCATCCAGAACTGATTTATATAGGATAATCTACTGACAGACTTCCTAAACCTGCAAATAAATCTGCATATTTGCAAATGATAGCATTGCCATGGCTCCATACAGTATTCAAGATGTATGTGTGACAGTTTCTGAATGCGCACAGGAACGCACAATTGCTTTGCTTTCATATTATGAACTTATTTTACCATCTTTAGCTTTTCAGAATCAAACAACACAGTATGTTACAAGAAACAGCTTAAGTTCTGTGATTTGGAAAATAATCTCATAATGCTCATTTACAAATTTACACATCACAACCTTTGAACCGGTAGCCCTCTTTAGTTGGTTACCCTGAATATGTTACAATGTGCTCAACCACTCTCTTTTTTTCATGCTTTTTTGCCATTTTGTTTCCAAAAGTGTCTTCAGATAAATTATAAATTGCACATGACTAGTTACAATTCAACATTCACTTAATTAGCAATATTTCTTGCTCACAGTTTGATTTGCAGTCGTTTCAATGTTTCTAATGAATCTTCAGATTTCATTATGCTGAACATTTTAACTTTAATAGCAGCATTGAACAACTTGCTTTCATGTTTCTTTTTACCATCATGCACATTCTTTTGAACATACTTGTCTTTTATTTAAGTGAACTTACAAAAACAATTATTTCATTTATACCTTATACAAAATTGGTTAAACTCAGGACATTTCTTCCTCTCATGCTTATAGCTATATATAGTTGACAAGGTTCAACTTTTATGTGCACCATCATTCCTGTTCACCTGGTAGCTTGCTTTCTCAATTTCATTATTGTTATAATGCATTGTCACTCTCTCACATTTCTGCCTTTTTATCTGATTTACATTTTATCTTATATGCTTCCACTTCCTCAGTTAATTCATATGTGTGGTCTACTTCTCTTAATAAAGTTTCAGTTTCCTGATCACATATTATTCTGCAGGCAATTCTGCCTATTAAAATGTCATGCAACTCAACATAATCCACAGTCTTTGTCAATTCTTTAGCAACAAAACCTCTACAGTCTGTTTAGGACCTTGATCCCTTGGAAAGGAGAAGAAATGACAAACAAATGGCAAGTTCTTTTTAAGTTCACAATAACTCCTGAGCATATCTTTAATTGCTGCAATTTTGTCTTTCTTCTCTTTGAGGATATTTTCTTGGCAACATGCAGAAATGTGCAAACCATACATTTCAATTCAGGAAAAACCAAATTGCTTGACTTAAAGCTTCCATCTTTTGCTAAACTGCCTTGGAATAAGAAAATTCCTGGAGGTTGCCGAGGGGCCATTTTTCTAACTATGAGTTTGAATTATGTATTCAAACACAAATTCTTAAAAAAGAATACATGTCTTTACTTCTAACATCATGCAACACTTAGATATTGGTAAGAATTCTCACTAAACAACAAAGCCACTGTGAATGTGACACCATGCACCATGAGTCCAACTTCCTACACCTAGACATTACGAATGACCTACACGCCTTTATACTGTAATCAAACTACAAATACAAATAATTTATTGTGGATAGAAGCCACTGAAGTTGAAAAACAAACACCAAGCCACTACAGCAGCCCTTCCAAGCCATTTTAAGGGAGACTGAAAAAAATGTTTTATTCTATGTATGGACTTTCATTTTGTAGTGAAAGTTATAACAAATTTGTTTATTCCCTAAATTCTGATAATACTGTTTTTTTTAAGTTTCGGACACAGAGCAAATTAGACCTGTTCAACAATTAGTTCTGAAATAAAAAGACTCTGTATTACTTTAACAAGTAGCTACAAGATATGAATTTGACTTATAAACACTGATACTGATGTTACAATGTCCAGGCATATTATAAAACTATTACACAGTTAAAGAACCAATTTTACATCCTCCAGAAATGAATGAATAAAGCAGAGTTGTCTGTCTAGAAACAAAGCCTTTAGCTTTCTGGTGCTCCAGGCTACAGAATACTGAATGTGAGTAATACAGTGTTTGGGCAATCAAGCTCATATTATTTTCCTCATATTTTATTTACATTTAGCAAATGGATTTGTCCAGCTGAGTTGAGACCCATTTTCTACAAAGGCACAGAAGCACTGTCTGCCTAATTGACTAAATGAGAGTCATAGAGGTGAATAGAGACTGAGGTAATTAAATCGCTGGCATTGCTTATTCACATAGTCCTCTGCACTAAACTGCTACAGACAATACAAAAAAATCAGGATAAGCGGTTAAAAGTAAAATATAATGCTACATTAACATCAGAAGTTGTTTGTGCCACTATAGCAATAGATGTTTAACTCATTGAACATAGTTGGCGACTTGGCTGATTTATTAATAAGAATCGGAAACACCTGTGGAATCAGAAATGATCAGTTAAAGGACAGACTATTGAAGAAGCAGATTTAACACTGGAGAAAGTCATTAATATCTGAAAAGTGAATAAACTGTTGCCAAGTTGGAAGTGGGCAAAACAACATCTGCGAGTAAGAATGAGATTAAAAAATCCTAAAATCACTAAAATAATAAAAATAAAATAAAACTATAGGCAATCTTTTGAACTAAGATGGCATGTGGTCAAAAACAAGCAGGCAGAAACCACACCCAGGGCAAATGCTATGGCTATAGGCATAAAAAGGCATGTTATAAAGCAGGGTCCTCAACCTGACACGACTCAAGGCTAGATGAAGACGAGTCTACAAAGTCAAAGGCAGGACCAATGGCAATAAATAAATAAATTAAAATATAAAACTATTACACTCACTTCAAACACATCACACACCTCAAGCACATCACATGTGCATGTATACATGCACAGCAGTCACAAGCACACACTTGGTAGTCACATTCACAACAGTACCACAACTCACTTAAGCAGAAGGCACATTCACAAACACACATACACAGTATTATACAAACACAGAGCAGTCACATTCATACTACATCACATTATCGCACACAAACACCCACACCCAGCAAATATTGATGCACAAACACAAAGCAGTCACATTCATGTACACAAAACTGCCACATTCCCACAGACACACAAACCTAAAGCAGTCAAAATCACATGGACACACAAACCCAAAGCAATCACATTCACATGGACATGCACATGCCTAAGAGATCATATTCTCACAGGCATACATAAAGTGATCAAATTCACATATACACAAAGCAGTTACTTTCACATGCACACACAGACAAACACAGCAGCCACTGTGGGTCAAAATGGACAGCTGTTCTGGGTAGAAGATATTAAGGGGAGTCAATTAATCAGCATCTCCCAACCAGTTGGTAGTGCAGTACCAGCATTCAGAAATGAATGCAGACAAAGCATTTGCTACCAGGGCTAAAGTGCTTTTAAACAAGAAAAATAATATTTTGTTTTTATTTGACAACCGGACATGTGAGAAGATGTTTTGTTGTTGTTCTCTTTAGCTCCTCAACTTAATAGTCATAGGGGAGCCACATCAGAACTCCGCACAGGGCATCAGAACTGGTAGCTCTGACTCCAAGTCTGCATGCATGTTACTGTAATCTTCTGGACATAACCTCAAAGTTTTTGGTCAAATGTGATTCTAACCTACCTGAGGTGATTGACCTGTAACTCAGACAAGTTGCAATCCAGTGCCTTTCTTTTCCACCCCCCAACTGACACATTAAGCTAAAGTTTCTAAAAGAGCTCCAAGGCTGGCTTTATTTGATTGGATCCCTTTCTTCCTACCCTGCTTCTTCCTTTAATTTTTCCCTACCCTTCCACCTTTTTCTGTTGTGGTTTTACAAGGTTATGTTGCTATTCTCTTACCCTCGTGGTAATCTGATTTCCAAGTCTCTCCCTCCACTCTTTCATTTTTATTATCTATTGTATAAGCTATTTAAGTACTCTTCCCAGCCACTGTTTTCCATAGATCCATGATAGTGAGTGCCTACCCAGCAAACCAGTATTGCACTTAAGTAAACCTCCATTACCACATACAGTCTCCTGCTCATTTCCTCAGAGCTCAGTAAAGCTAGATGTCTTAGACTGTGTTCTAGATGCATTTTATTGGTATCCATTGCCATCCAGGCAACGCTAAGAACTTTTGATTGCTAAATCACACTTGCTTAAGTTATCTTGAGTGATCACTATTTCCAGCATTTATTTGTGCATTTGTAAAAAAACTGGTCTTCCTCTCACTGTTACTGCTGTAAGACGGTCTTGAAATTGCCCTCAGCAAAGGATTTCCAGAGTGCTGTTCATCTGGTTTGTGTTAACATTGCAATTGTGGGTCTCTTCTACTGTGTTTTTACATTAGGAGGACCTAGTTTATTCATCTTGTGGCAGAAGTTGTTTGTCTGGACTGTTTGAGTTGGGAAACAGAAAAGAGCTCGTAGCATACTCATTTTATTGGCCGGAGGGCTCATTAGTTAGTTTTCTGTTTTCTTCTGTACAGTTATAAATTTGTCTGCTCACCCTGCTGCAGCAGTTAGCAGTACCCTGTATGGCAGTAAACATCTAGAAAGCAAATTTTTCCTATATAATGGTCCAAACAACTGTACTCTGTAAAGCAGCAAATATAGAGCAAATACCTTGTGCGATGACAAGATTAGAGCAGCTGGCTGGGCAACTGTCAATACTTATCAATGTAGTAGAATTCAGTACTGTATAAATATTGAAGTTGGAAGAATTTAGTACTGTTTAGCATAATCGTCCTTAGTTAAGCACTTTTACTAATCTGCACTACAAAAGCATCCTTAATAGCTTTCTAACCCCAATATACCACCCCCTTGTAACTCAGCAATAAAAGGACTGGACAGCATGGATATGCAATCTCCATACTTCTTTGTAGCCAGCTTGGTGGATATGGGCATTCTCGAGACAATGTAGCAATTGTCTCATGTTTACCGAAAACCACTTTTCCTGAAAGATGCAAACAGACAGTATGCAAGAGATGTGCTTACACAATGACAACGGAGGCTAAACTGTTGCATACAAGCACAATTAAGTTATTGAAAACATGCACACAACACCCACCTCACTATCACACAACACATACATAGACCAATGTGAGCTGCGGCACTTAAAAGCAATCTTCCTAAATAACAGGCTTTTCAAATACTGGCTAAAATTTTATCCATCCCCACAGTGCATTTTTATACAATGCCAAATTGACAAACCTATCAGCATAGCAAAATCAACTCAACTGTACCTCAAAGAGTTACTGCCCAATGCCAGGAGTACAAGTAAAAACTACACTTCCTCCAAGCACTCCTTGCATTCGAGAATATAGACACCTGTGAAGTTACTGAGACACGGTTTAGCGGTTTAAAACAGCCCGACAGTGCAAGGTTTCAGAGCCTTCCACACTTTTATACCAGTAGCTGTATATTCAAGAACTAAAGATGAAGGTATCTCAATATACATCAACAACAAATCTCTAGGTTGGTTAAACAGGATGACACACTGGGGGTTCCTCCTTGTGCATATCACCATTAGACCAAATCCCACACCTAATCCAAGCCAGTTATAGGTCACCCTTCATGTCCCAAGAAGTTCACAATGCATACTTGGACATACTAATACTTACACATGTGATATTAAAAATGTATAAAGTACACCTTACACCGATCAACTACATTACAGTAACCATGAAACAGTGGCAGACCACTCTGCAATTAATAAGCCATGATAAAGGGCAAATTATTATCCCAGCGATAGAAATTCAAAGGGGAATATTCCAGGGTGACTCTCTTGTCACCACTGCTATTCTGCCTTGCCCTTAACCCATTAAGCTGTCTACTTAGCAGCTTAGCTCATGGCTATAATTTGGCTTCTAGAAAAGTGTAAAGACTTCTCATCTTCTCTCTGTCGATGGTTTAAAACTGTATAGCTCATCAGATGAGGAACTGAAAGTACAACTGCAAGCTGTCAAAACTTTTTCAGATGATATAAAAATGTCATTTGCTCTTTATAAATGCGCAAAATCAACCTTTAAAGCAGCAAAACATCAGTTTGGGACAAGAATGTGATATAAAGGAACTTGAACAAGAGGGAATGTATACATAGTTGGGAACTGATGAAGGATCAACAATAAAATATGAACAAATGTGAATAAAACTTAGTAAGGAAGACTTAAATTAATCCTGCAAACAGCATTGCAATCTAGGAACAACATGCAAGCTATAAACCAATTTGCTCTTCCTGTCCTAACTTACAGTTTTGGAGTGATTGACTGGCTCCAAAATGTGTTGGATAGATTAGATAGGAAAACAAGAAGGATGCTTCATGCTCACCAAATGATTTATAAAAATCATTGCATACCAAGATTATATATTCCCCATTCCGAAGGAGGGATGGGCCTCCTTGAAATTGATTACATGTATAGATCTGCAATCATGGGACTCCACACATATCTGCTGACCTCACAAGACCCAAATGTAGTGAAAGTTTTGAAATGTGAGGAGAATATATCTAAGATGATTTCACTGCTTAATCTAGCAGAAGCAGATCGGCGTCAAGCAGGAATGGAAATCAAACCAGAAGCAGATAAAAATCAGGCAGCAATTGAATGTGCCAAAACACAAAAGAAAGAATATAAGGTGAAGGACCAGATGGAGAAGCCAAGAAATGTGGAACATGCATAAATATAGATGCAAGTATAGAAAACTTCTGGAAGAACCTCATGTTGATCAGGAATGAATGGAGGAATGGTTAAGGAGAGGCAAATTCAAACCAGGAGATGAAAGGTTAATATTAGTGGCCCAAGATAGTGGGCTATGTACACTCTGGTTTACAAAGTACATTGAACATGTGGAAGAAACAGACAAATGTAGGTTTTGTAAAACCAAACTGGAAATAGTCACACACCTTGTAGCTGGATGTAACATTCCAATGGCAGAAGGACTGTATACTGAAAGGCATAACAATGTGGCAAGACTGTTGCACTGGAGATTTTGCAAACATTATGCTATTGAAGTGGCTGAAAAACACTGGAAACATGAACCACAAAGCATCATAGAAAATTATGAAGTTTACATCACATGGGATAAGATAGACGCTAGAAAACTGGATATAGTGGTCCATGAAAAGAAGACAAAAGTAGCATTCATCATTGAAATCTCCACACCCAGTGTCTTGCATACAGAGACACACAAAGTCATAAAATATCCAGATTTGCAGGCCGAAATGAGAACAATGTAGAAGAAAGATACATAGTTCCAACAGTAGTAGGAGCAACGGGTCTTATAAAAAAGAATCTACAATCATATCTCATTATGTTACCAATACATGTAACCTCATACGAATTGTAGGAGTCATTACTGAGTACATTGCAGGTGCTGCGAAGAGCACTTTTGGCTAGCATCAAAGATTGAAACAATACTAATTTCATGAACTTTAATCATACTTTGACTTAGGAATGGCATCCATTCCTGTCATGGTATTAGAAACCCAAAATATTTGGAAATATTAAAAAAAATGGAGACTTTAATTACCTATGTATAGACTGGGAATCCTACACTGCCTCCTGAACTTCATTAATACAAACACCCTTGACCAAATTGTGAATACGTACACTAGAGAGGCCAACATGCTGGACCTCGTACTCATAAATACCCCCCCCCCCCACACACACACACACGTCTGGTTCTCTCTGGTAAGGTTCAACCATAAAGCTGTCTCCTTTAAATCATAATCAACTTCACAACCCCATTAAATCAGTAAAAGTTAGGAACTATTCTAAGGCAAATTAACTTTTATCACCTGATAGTTTGTCAAAATTCATTGCCCCTCCAAACACACAGCAACCTCTGCTGCATGATCACTGGAAATTCAAGGCTACTGAGTCTTGCAACCAATATGCTTTGCCAGTTCCCACCCTAGATTATACCTCCCCTATGCCAGTCAAGCCTGGAGTGACTTTATGATTGCCCATCCAATTTTCCAGGTCCAGTATGAAGGAAGATACTACAACACAGTGCTTTATCTGCAGGGGTGGTCTATTCCAAAGGTGAGGGAAATGCTATCTAATGAATCCCTCTCCCTCTCTCTCTCTACAGAGACAGCGAGAGAGAGAAAGAGACAGATGGTGCTTCTAGTGTTTTCTGGAAGTTTAGGGTTTTAAGGTTGTGATATTCTGTTAGGAAACTCTTTCATACATCTGGTCAGGTACATCACAAAGGAGGCACTGTACTCTACAACTTATCAGTGCTAAATACAACGGTAGAATGACATCTTTAGACCTGGATGACCTTCCCTTGACAATCAGCTGCACCAAGTAGAACGATTTCCTGACAACCATTGCTACATGGTGATCAAAGGAGAACAAATTATCAACCCAGGTTCAAAGGTGTCTAACTACATTTTCATTTTGAAGTGGGGTCCTGTTAATACTATATGGAGGGAAGAGTGTTTTTCCTGCCAAAATGTGAAAAAATTTGCATTTAAATTTAATCCAATTTTCAATACATCAGGCATTTACAAGTATGCATTCCTGTTGGAGGGCTTCCATGTCAGTGGAGGATTTGAAGAAGACTCCCAGTTTGTAGTCATTCACAAACTTGGTTAGCCATAGGTCTTGATTTTTATATTGCAGGGCAAAGGAGTAAACACACAGGAACAAAACCACACGTTGTACTGAGCCCTGCAGGATACCAGCGGTCACCTTGTTTTCTGATGCCACTCCTGCTATTTACACTATATGGTTCCTTTCTTTCAGCCAATTTGCTATTCATCTCCCATATGAGCTATTTATAATGCATTTAAGTTATTAATTATGCTAGCATGGAGGATGATATCAAATTCCTTGGCCAACTCAAGGTAGGCTTTGTGTATAGTTTGAGTACTGTCAGCCTCTTGGGTTATTTTTTTGAAGAAGTTTATCAGGTTCATTAGACATGATCTACCTTTTACAAAACCAAATTGTTGTGGATGTAGTCTGATGAGATTTTTAATGTCTGTGTTTATCAAGTCTGTTATAATGTGTTCCATGGTCTTACAGATGAGACTCATCAGGCTGATAGGCCTATAATTTCCAAGATTAGTAGTAAGGCCACCTTTATGGAGTGGCATCACCAGTGCTGTATATGTCATGCTTCCAGGACTCAACCTTTAGTCAGTCACAGTCTAAACATCTTATGAAGAGGTTCCTCCAGGACATGTTTAGTACTGTTTAACAAACAGCCTGGTATGTTATCTGGTCTCATGGAGGAAGTGTTCTTAGTCTTAGACAGCACTTCCAGTACATGTTCTTTAGTGGTGATGGGTGATTTGAAAGACATTGGGATTGTAGTGGTTTGGATAGTCATCTCAAGGGTGAAATTAACAATAAATTTATTTGCTAGTAATTTAGAAAGGTCCACCAGATCAGAGTAGGTTTTATGACTTAGAATGAGTTCTGTTGTATATAGTTGGGTGTTGTTTCTTAGTTTTCTAACATAATAAACAATGATTTGTAATTGTCTTCAAATTTAGATGCCAACCTGTGATTGTGGGCTGCCTTAGTAGATCTAATAGTCTTTTTTTAATTATTAGTCAAATTCCCAATATTTTCCATGCTGGTGGGAGGATCTTTGGATCTGCTGTATATACTAGTAAGTTTACATAAATTTATACGAGTATAACACTCTTTTGCAAATCTGCGGTAATGTTATAACTGAATTGCAAAACTTTATTATAGAATTTGAGGAGACATGGGCACTTAAAGTCTTTAAATTTCAATAAACTGGTTTCAGGGTGTTCAGACAATTTGAGGGAAAACATTAATAGCTTATGGTCTTATTTATTCAGAGGCAGAGTTATTACGGGAGTTGTGCATAATGACATTACATTCATAAACAGTGGATCAAGAATATTTTATCTTCTAGTGGGAACAGTAACAATCTAGTCCACTGAGCTTCTACTTACTAGATCTAAACTTCTGTGCATGTCCTACATTGGAGGTGGGGGTACACTAGTCAACTGATGGGTAATTTAAGTCTCCTCAAATGATGGAGTTACAGGGAGTTCATCAATGACATTAAGGAACCTGACATGAACTTCTAGAGTCATGAAAAGTGTCCTATAACAGGTGATAAACTGATAGGTGATTTTGTTTAATCTAATTTAGAGTTCAATATGTTCCTTTTTGTGGGTCTCTGGGAATCTGTCTAAAGGTGTTATGGTCTCTGAGAAAACGTGGACCTGCCACTATAATTGCCATTTAGTTTGAACTCAACATAGACACTAAACCCAAGTATGGAGGGAGTGCTTTCTGTGCATTTAAACAATGTTTCAGTGAATACAAATATATGGAAACCTCTCAAATGCATGAATTCCTCAAAGCCAAATTAATCCCATTTTGATATTGCTACTTTTGCCACATTGGAATGTTAATTAACTGAACTTTATCTAAAAAATACACTATGGGGCAGCAAGGGCTTTAGCCTATATTCAGAAGCCTTTGAACAAGAGATGCAGACCAGCCTTTGCAGAGCAAGTAGGACTATCATGCATCTTGGTCCATGCTGAAACATACTGGATCCCCCTAGACTGACACAAATTATTTAGCCAGTTGTTGAAGCCAATCATCTTTTCTTTGTACCTAGACATCATTTGTTGAGAAGGAAAGCTTCTGCTCAGTATTATGGTCTTGCCGACATTTGTGGTATGCACAGTGAGCTCAAACATGGCTTTCTGCATCTCCTTTAGGGTTTTGCAATCTAAGCCATTCACCACCACATGCATAACTACCATGACATAGTTATATTTGTCTTGTGCAAGGGTCCAGATGGCCCTTAAGATGTCAGAGATCCTGACACCTGAAAGACTGCTCACTTCCACTCTGCCTTTGTCTAGGATAGTGAGTGTGGAATCTGTGTGTCTTGCTATGGTGTCATCAGTCGCTAAAATATTTTTGTTTGCAGAGTGGTCTAGTGTACTGAAATTGAAGCGTTTTGTCTCACAGTGACTCTTTGTAAAAGGTGTGATATCATATGATGTCTGATTTTGATTTTTTGTTAAAGGTGAGATATTATAGGATGTCTGATTTTGATTTTTTTTTTTTTACTAAGAGTTGATCCTTATGTTTCTAGGAGGCTTAGGTAAGGAGTTCCTTACAGCATCAACATATGATATTATTTTGTGTATCAGGGTAGGGTACATAGCATGTGTTGTACCAGAGCAATTCTTACAGTCTATGCTTTTGTGAGAATGAGACCTTCATATCTCAGATATTTGCACCTCTCACAAAAAGCTATTTGTGTTTATTAAGAATTCACTGTCTGTGGGCATAAGGCAGTTGCTACACTGCTTTAGGATACCTAGTGCTATGAGGCTAACAAAAGGGGGAAGATAAATAGGGTGACCTTTCATTTTGTCCAGTGTGAAGTAAAACTTGATCTGATTTAAAGGAAGATAGATCAAAAAACTGCTCAAGGCTTGGAAAATATGAAACCACGGACTAGCGTAACTTCCACTTAATTCAACGCTTTCGTAAAAAACTTCTTCAGAACCAAAAGAAATGTTACATCAAGCATTCATTTAAATACTGCACACAATTAAAATCAATTAATCAATTACATAGTGTAAAAATATAATTAAAGAGCCCTTTACAAAAAGCAAACTCTTCATTTATCATTATGCACTATAGAATAGGCATAATTGAGTACATTACAATAACAAACATTATAAAACATATGCTTCACGATCTTTTAAGAAACATTTAATATTGATGGCTTCATTTAACCAGGAAAATGATCTGCCTGTAGTTTAATTTGCCATCTAGCCTCTCTTCGAGCCAAAAAATTCCTGTAATCACCCCCCCCGATGTCAGGTTCACAGTGTTCCAGGATAGAAAACAAATTTTTTTTAAAACCAATAAATTCAACACTATGTTTATAAAATATTTGGTTTTTGTCCTTTTTTCTAATATTATACATATGCTCCTTCATTCTAACATTTAATTTCCTAGTAGTCATACCAATATAAAATGATGAGCATTTGTCACACACTGCAATATAAACAACTCCTTTTGTTTTGCAACAAAAAATACCAGGGACATATGTATAATATTAGAATGAAGGAGCATATTTTGTTGTTATTGTAATGTACTCAATTATTCCTATTCTATAGTGCATAATGATGAATGAAGAGTTTGCTTTTTGTAAAGGGCTCTTTAATTATGTTTATACACTATGTAATTGATTAATTGATTTTAATTGTGTGCAGTATTTAAATGAATGCTTGATGTAACATTCCTTTTGGTTCTGAAGAAGTTTTTTACGAAAGCGTTGAATAAAGTGGAAGTTACGCTAGTCCGTGGTTTCGTATTTTCCAAGCCTTGAGCAGTTTTTTGATCTATTTTTTTGTTCAGCTGCTTTGTCGACTTTTTGTTTTTTGTTCTGATTTAAAGGAAGTTGCAGAGCTTAAACAGAGATGTATGATCTACTGAGATAGTAGGTGGGTAGTGTACTTATAAATAAATGTCAATTTAGGAAAACACAACTTGGGTTTAAATGTGAATGAGATAAGTATAGCTTGGGAACCCTATGTAATAGTAGTTCTGAACTGATATATAGCAGCTGTGGACTAAGCTGCACAATTTAATGTCGCAATGGGCTGCTACAACCTACTTTTAGGGTTCTACATGCATAGCTTTGCACATTATACAGCTAGACACAATTTGCTGCACCTGTACAGAGCAAAGCATATTTACTGATCAGATATGGATGAGCTGGTCATATTAGGAAAAGTTTCAAATGAATGTGCCTGTGTTTATGGAGAGAATGTTTCAAGACTGCTGAGCTAAGCACAACTCTGAATGATACAAAATAAAAAAGAGAAAATGAAAAAAATGAAAAACAGCTAAAGCTCTAACCAATAATGTTAATACCATTTATACAATTGTACACATGCCACAAGTATAAACACTACAACCTCTAGATAGCTCAGACACCTCATTAAAATTGGTTGCTTGCTACAACTTTAAAAAGAGACTATAATGAAATGAATAAATGAAGCAACATTGATTAATTCACTTAGCATCTCAGAAGCCTCTTGAATGCAGTGCAGACTGTAAAATTACTTAAATTAATAGCTGTAATTTCAAACTAAAAAATACAGTACAAATGCAGAAAAATGACAGAAATCACTCAAACTGATTTAAAAGTGATTAAGTGCAGTAGAATAAATGCCCCTTTCTGTTTAGGTCATGCAAAATGGACTCAAACAATAACTTTTAAAGCCTGTATACAGGAGTGCAGCTTGCAGGAGTCTTTGAATAAGGACAAACAATGGCCCCTCTGCTCATACAATGTGAAGTAAATAAGGAATATGAAAGAACCAATAAAAACAGGTAAAACTCTAATAGTATTTAATGATCCCATAACTGTAGCAATTGCACTCCTGCTATAAGAATATGTGCTACAAGTCTATATGACTCACACACCTAGCTAAAACTGAGTCTTTGCAGTAACTTTAAAAAATGACCAAAATGCAGCAAATAAATGCAACAACACTAATTAATTGACTAAACGTCATGGAAACAATGTAAAATGCAGTGCAAACTTTAAAATGACTTCAATTACTTTACAAACTGATCTGGTCAGCAAGAACTAGGTGTGATGTTTTGCAGGACAGCAGACCTACACCATATGCATCCAGGAGAAATCTTTCTGTGGAATTATGTATTTGGGTCCAAGAACAACCACAACGGCAGTCATTTAAAATGCATGAGGAATTCTGAAGATGTTACAGTAATGATCTAAAGAATTAAATGAAACAGTTAATATAATGGGCAATATCTACTCTGGGGTGCCACAAAGCAGGAATGTTATAGATGACTATTAAAGCCGCTGGTTATAATGATGACTCAAAGTATGAAATCCAATAAAACCAAATATCTAAGATACACAGGACATATACTGATGGCCTGTACTGACTGAAAATGGTCATAAATCAGATGTTAATAAGGTTACTGAGTCTACTGAATCATACTTATAAATCATCTATCTGCTTTGTGATTCTTAGGTATAATACTGTATTTATTCAACTTCATGCCTCACTTGTCAAAATCACAATTCCATTACAAAAGCTTCTAGAGTACTATAAATAGGTTGTTGGTCAGCACATCAAGAAAATAATTTGAGTTGCTGAAACATGTACTAACTACAGCACCAACACTCATATATTACAATATGATACTTCTTATTACTTTGCAAACTGATATTGAGTCAACAAGAGCTAGGTGTTTTTGGTACAGGACAGTAGACCTATACCTTATGCATCCATGGCACTAACAGATGTTCAGGCACATTATGTACAAAACATAAGGAAATGCTAGTTATTACCTTCAACTACCAGAAGTCCATGATGATATGCATGGAAACATTATAATGACAAACCACAGTGAAGTATATTTACAAAGTTCTTGTACAAGTCTCCAGTACATCTTAGAGTGTCAACATCCCTACAAAACTATGATATGCATGCAAAGCACAGCCATGGAAGTTTACAAAGACTGCAGCTACTCTAAGCAGCAGGGTATATCGAAATAAGCGTAAAGAGGATATACTAGAAAAAAAACTTCATCTACAGCTATGTCAAGCTGCTTGTTATAACTCTAACAAGCACCTTCTAATGCACAAGCCCAGCAATTCCTGAGCTTTGTTAATAGCAACATCCTGGAACAGTTGGTTCATTCTGCTACCGGGGTAGAAACATCCTTGACCTTGTACTCATGAACATGAGGGGGCCAATCTTCCTCACCCAATGTAATGTTTTTGCTTTTTAGATCTGACCATAAGGCAGTACTGCTTCAAATAAAAGTCTACGGATACAGCTAAACCAAAAACCTTTAGGAACTATTCCAAGGAGAACCTCTCTCAACTAAGCGACACCTTGGTTAAATTCCAAGCATCCCCAAACCCAGTTACCACCATAGCATCTGCTGATCTATTTACAAAATGCCTGTACAGCCATATTGATAGCTGTCTAGAGCAAGCTGTGCTCACTCGTTTTAAGAATAAGACAAACTCAAAAGACAAGACACTCTGGTGGAATTGCAATATCAATCTGTTATACAATAAAAGAAAAAAATCTTGTCCAAGCATAGAAGGAACAAAGTCATACATACTAAAAGCTGATTAATCTAAACAGACAGCTAAGTGGGTTAACTAATACTTCAAAGACTCAATCTGAAGAATAAAATAGCTTCTCAGGCAAAGGACAACTACAAAACTTTCTACAGCTATGTCCGTTACCTCAGGAGAAATAAGCAACAATGCGCAGAACTTATTGTAAATGGCATCTCCCATACTGAACCATAGGCCATTGTCACTCTCATGACAGTCCAAAGGAAATACCACATACCATAATCACCCAACCATTACTAGGGAACAAGTCATCAATGCACTTTACAGTGCCAAAAACACTGCATCTATGGGCCATGATAACATCCCGGGATGTTTAATAAATAGCATGAAGCAGGACCCCTCTGCTCCACTTGAATCAGTTTTCAGCCTGAGCCTGCAGTCAGGTTTTGTGCCCAAGGAATGGAAGATGGCTACAGTCATTCCCTTGCACAAAGGAGGTCCAACCACTGATCTGGGAAACTACAGGCCCATAAGTCTGAACAGCCTCAGATGGAAGGCCATGGAAAGAATTATCATGGACATGGTAATTAGCAAACACAGGACCCATTACAGTTTGGCTTTGTTAAAGGAAGGTCATGCCTATTAAATCTAGCAGACTTTTTTGAGGGAGTCACTAAAGTATTGGGTGAAGGCAACATTGTGCATACAGCTTACCTCGACCTGGCCAAGACTTTTGATGCAATACTCCACTCAAGCATTACAGACAAGCTCACTAATTTGAGTATAAACCCTTTTGTCACCTGTTGGATAGCCAACTGGCTCACTGATAGGACCGAGGAGGTCAAACTAGGTGAGGCCACCTCCACCAAGAGGCCAGTCACTAACAGAGTCCCCCTGGGCTTGGTACTGGGATCACTCCTTCTTGGCATCCATTTCTCTTAAATAGAAGCAAATGTTGAAGGCTTATGGCTGATTAAGTTTGCAGTTGACTGCAAGCTGGGGGTTATCAACTCCACTGCAGACATTAGCATTCTTCAAGAAAGTATATCTCTGAATAACAAATGGTGCCAAAGCCATGGTCTTAACTCAATGCCAAAAAATACAGATTAGTACCTTTTGGGAAGTCAACCATCCCAGCTAACTATGTTAATAATATGCATGTAAGAGTCATCCCAAAGATCAGGTTATTTGGGTACACAAATAGACAAGTAGCCTTATCTTCGACCACCACATAGCCACAGTGGTGAGTAAATCCTTTTATGTTGCACAACGTATAAGTAAGGGCATGTCAGCTAGGACCAAAGAGGTCATTATCCCATTGTATTCCACCCTTATTAGACCAATCATACAGTACGATGCTCCCTTCAGTATGTACCTGACAAGGGATATGCACCAACTAGAGCAACTTCAGAGATTCCTTACAAAAAGAATACAAGATGTAACAAACCTGCCTTATGAAGAGTGCCTTAAAGCCCTTTCCCTCTATTCAGTCTCCTACAGTTTACTGAGGGGCGATTCATACCTGGCTTACAAGGCATTCACAAACCCCACACTTATGAATCTCCTGCATATTTGTAAGTCAAAGAGTACTGGGAACACAAGGTCTAGAGACCTTAATTTTGTCTGCAATTTACACAACATGCTGGAGAGACAGATATGTGTCCCAGAGAGTGCCCCTCCCATGGAACAGGCTTCCCATTCATGTGAAGCTGAGTTCATCTATTACCCAGTTTAAGCGCAACCTAGATCACTGTATGGGGAGCAGAAAAATTAACACCGGGGCTGGCACCCATGTCCCTTATGGACAGAGGTAGCTTATAGATGCCAGGCCTTCAATATCCTACTTGGATATAGGACATCATTATTCTTTTGGAAAAACTTGATTAGGCCGGGCCATTAGCTTAGTAACAAACTTTGACTCTATGAATCATTCATTTATGAAGCCATGATATTTTTGCAACATCTTAAATCAGTTCCTGTATTGCACTCATTCAGTTGTGGTCACACCTCACTCTAGTTATGGCTCTGATCAACCACGCCCTTCATCTTACCCTAGTTACGGCTCTAGTTACACTTACTAATGGCATTAGAGAAACTACAAGAGCCGATGGATTAACACTAGAGAGAATACTGTAGCTGACAGCTTAACACTAGACTTACAGCTACAGCTACTAAGACTTACCGAGTCCATCCAGGTTGAATTGCTAGATATAGAGAATGCACAAAAATATTACCAAAAGGAAGTACTCATCTTACATGGTATTAATTCACTACCACGGCTGAAAGTAACAGAAAACTTATTCAAACACAGGCATTTTTCCATTGTATTGACTATTGGTTAAAATACCCAGAAGCAGTATAGCTGAAATCTACTTCTAGTTTATGAAATTTATTTATTTAGTTGCTTTTGTTAACCAGGAAAGTCCACTGGGCTGGTGTGAGCCCATTTTCAGTGGAGGCCGGGGGAGAAATGCTCCAAAAACAATATACATAATAAAGAATTTGTTTAGAAATTTAATAACAGCATTTAACAATACACAAGAGTAATGATATAAGAGTCAGAAGTAACAGACAATGTATGGCTATATTTTATGGAAGACTTGGATGCTTAGCAAGGCATTCAATATAACAAGCAGATTATAATAATCTACACATACACAAATCTTTGCACACCATGTGAGGCAGGATGAGGCACACTGTGTTGTAATTAAGGGTGAGTGTGCAATAGGGAGAGTGAAGAAGGGTATGGTTTTCAGTAATGGACTTGGGAAATAAGCTGTATCTAATGAAGACCCACAGCTTATCAAGAGTACAGGATTTTATAGAGCAATGGGAACTGAGACTAGAAGAATGCATAGAAGTTGGGCTTGTGAAAGAAAGGCAGAAAATAATGCTCTGCACCCCCACACATCCTCCAATGGGGGGCTTGGTCCGTTAAAACCCTGAACCCTAAATATATTGCTTACAAGGTTGCACCAACTCCAAGAAAAGGGAACTAAAAGAATACACTTTTTTCCGAGTTGCAGGACACTGAGTTGTATATTTAGAGAGTGGATGAAAGTAAAGCCTCCACATTGTGGGTACACAGCCCCCACACCCCCTTGCAAAAAGGCGAGCACTGAGTTTATTGATAATAAATTATGCTGCCATATTCTGCCATGCAACAGTAGAATACCCACAGCAGACTGTGAACAATTAAATTAACATCAGTAGGTTATAAAAGGCCACGAGACCTCCCCCATGCCATACCAAATCTAATATACTGAAAGTCTAACAGACAGCCTTAGGGGGAGTCCAGACAGTAAAGAGTATTGAGTAATAACAGTACTTGTTTCTTCCTGAATACAGAAGCACGATTAACAGCTGTGGGGCTCTGTCCACCATAGTTTATTATCGCTCAAACACGTAAATCAGAACATCCTACTTAGTATCTGTTAGTTCCTGACATCAAACAATCAGCACTAGAACTCTTGCAATCCAGACAACAGAAGCAGAACATTTTCTGTGATAAAACTGTAAGCACTATCTTAAAAGAAGGGTAAGGAGACAAAATAAACAAAGATTCAACTGGTAAAAAGTCAGTGTTGGTCATAAGATTCCAGTACAGGCCGCAGTATATGCACATTCTGTTCCTCCAAGATCATAAGACTGTGTAGAGCACAAGGTGAAGATGCACAACCTTATCACAGAAACAGGACACATCTAAAGAAATTGTCAAAAGTGCAGTTCTATCCAAACCTACTAGGGTCAAACTAAGGCTTTAAAAGGGACTTCATGACAGCTAGAGAGAAAAATTCACTGCAAATGTCCAGTCCTGGATCCACCAGGGATATGTTGAAGTCTCAATGTGAGCAACAAACAGCTCTCTTACCTAACGCTTGCTGATCTCAAAGTACGTAGACACGCCAATACCTGTAATAAAACAGTGACTATAAACACTGAAGATATGGGCACATTGTTAAAAAGCCTTTGGATATCAAATCTACACATAGATAAATTAAAAATGTAAAATGTGGAAAGCTCTTACTGAGACATACTTTCACACAACTAGAGTAGTTACACTATATTATGGCTTATCAAATTGTGTACTTAAAAGTGGAAGGATATTCTGCACTGAGGCTATGCAAAGCATTTCCACTAAAAAGTGGATGCCACATACAGTATGTGATTAGTGGATTCTGCCTTTAATAGCTTTAGTATAAAAGGAAATGAGTCATGTGAGTTAGGTGATGTCATTCTTCATTAAAGCCTTGAACTGCTACAATGTATGCAAGTATATATATATATATATATATATATATATATATATATATATATATATATATATATAGTGTATATAACCATATATATATATTTACACACACACACACACACACACACACACACTTTTATTCAGCTATCCTGACAATATATATTCTTTACACCATTATACAGATGCGACAATCACCATGCCCCAAAACACAAATGAACCAGAAATATTTTGTGAATGAAAAATGAAATGCTGGTGAACTGGTAAATCATACTGTTTTGCTTTTCGTCATCTAAATGCTATATGTTAACACTGCATTTAACACATCAGAAGTCATAGGCAATTGAAAGCCAACGGCAAATAGTAACCCCAGTTCAGAAGTAAGGAAGTCTTTGGATGACTCACAACCATCACTGCTTGCTGAGAATAAAGACAAAGTTAACTGCTGCCTACAAATATCCCATTATGTGAGCATACTGTTGCTCTGCAGTATGGTTACATTTGTCTTTCTGTTACTTCTCACTTTTCATTCAGTTTCATTTGCTGATGTTTATGTTTTTTCCATTGATTTCATCCTTGTAATTACTATCACCACAGATCACAGTAGAAAGGAGGGAAATATTGTTGAAATTATTAATTTTCATTCCCACAAGTGGCAAGACAGTAAATAAAAATGTAATGAAAATCATCTGATGTTTATTTAATTGAGAAGTACATGATATCTGTTTGGAAAGAGCATATTTCAGCACCATATATGGCAATTTTCATATGTTCCACAACAAACTGCATATATACATATATACAGACACACACACACTGGGAACAATGAACCTTGGAGTTCATGTAGGATGCAGCCCGGGACACCGTCTGGTCCCATTGATGCTGTGTTTTTTACCGGAGCATCTGAGATGTCAGGGGGGCAGCACTCTGCTGAGATAGATATTTGCCCTTTTGGTGGGGAGAAGATTAACTGTGCTACACAAACTTAAAGGACAACCAGACTAACAGCAGGCGGAGCTACTGTGTCTTTAATTAGTTAATAAGGCAGTAGTCCTTATAGGTTCATAGGTTCATACTAGGCTATCTGCCCTAGGGCATTTATAAGCCTAGCCAGAGTGTGTTTGGCTTTCGCCACCCATTTTAAATTAATTTTGCTATGCCCTTTTTCGAGGTTAGTATACTGTGCCTCTGTCTAACAGTGACACAGAAGTGATACCCGGGGTAAACCTACGATCTTCCATCCACTCATCAAGATTCCTCTTGAAGAGAGTCAATGAGGGACTCTGCCTAACCTGGACTGGGATTTTATTCCAGAGTGAAGGGAGCCTCTGGGTTATGAATCTGTCCCTCCAGCATGTCCTATTTATTTCAGTGCTGAGGTTCAAGTCTCTCGAGAGCGTAGCTCGATGGGATTTGGATTTTCTGAGGTGCAGTATGTCCATTAATTCCGGGTTGGACATGGCTTTATACATCAGGCACAGATCGCCTCTGAGCAGGCGGTATGCCACTGAGTAGAGCTGGAGTTTCTTTAACCGGGCAGCATATGGCATCTGTTTGAGCCCTATGATCCTCTTGGTGAGGTACTTTTGGGGTCTTTCCAGTTGCTGCAGGTGTCTGGTAAGGTACATCCCAAAAGGAGCATTGTACTCAATTATGGGCCTGATGAGGGATGAGTAAAGAGGCACGGTGACCTCCCCTGATCTAGATGTGAATCCCTTCATGATTAGGTGGGCTATATAAAATGTTTTTCTAACCACTTTGGCCACGTGGTTTTCAAATGAGAGATTGCTATCAACTTGGGTCTCCAGGTCCCTAATTACTTCTTCAGTACTTAATGGATTACCACCTATGTGGTAATTTGTGGGCACTTTGTTTTTGCCAAAGGGGAGGACTATACACTTTTTGGCATTTTGCTTGAGGCCATGGCTCTGGCACCAGTTGTCTGTTTCTATGAGGCCCTTTTGTAGGATGCTTGTGTCAGCTGGAGAGTCAATTATGGCGCCTAGTTTGCAGTCATCTGCGAACTTGGTCAGCCACAGTCCTTCCGTGTTGGCCTGTACCTCCGAGAAATATATACAGAACAAGAGAGGTCCCAGGACTGAGCCTTGTGGGACGCCACTTGTAACTGGTTTGGAGTCTGACATGGCTCCAGCAATTCTAACCATGTGGGTTCTGTCCTTGAGCCAGTTTGCAACCCATCCAATGACACAGGGGTTTATATTTAAGCTGGTGAGCTTATCTATAATGCCCGAGTGGGGTATTGTATCGAAGGCTTTTGCGAGGTCCAGGTAGGCTGTGTGGACCACCTTCCCCTAGTCAATGGCCTTGGTGACTGTTTCAAAGAAATCGACCAGGTTTAAGAGGCAGGATCTGCCCTTAACAAAGCTGAACTGGGTAGGATCCAGTGTCTGTAGGTCCCCAATATCTTTATTTATGAGGTCCATGATGATCCTTTCCATAGCTTTGCAGACCAAGCTAGTCAGGCCTATGGGGCGATAGTTTCCAGGATCCATTGAGGCACCACCTTTGTGGAGAGGGACCACTGTTGCTGTACGCCACTCTTTGGGTACATATCCTGTAGTAAGGCTGAGACTGAACAGTAGTTTTATGTTTGGGTTTAGCTCTTCTTGGAGTTCATGTAGGATGCAGCCTGGGACACCGTCTGGTCCCATTGATGCTGTGTTTTTTTGCTTTGGAGACGGCGGCTCTTACCGGAGCATCTGAGATGTCAGGGGGGCAGCACTCTGCTGGGATAGATATTTGCCCTTTTGGTGGGGAGGGGAGTTTGCGCTGAACCTGTCAGCTAGGATGTTGGCAATGTCTGTGGGTTCGGTGTATTTTTTGTCATTTTTGGACTAATTCTGAGCATATCTGGGAATTCCCATCCAGGTTCCTAACATAACTAAAGAACGTCTTGTGATTATCCTTAGTGTCCTGTGCAATTTTTCTCTCGAAGCTGGCGATTTTATAAGTGCCCGTAGTTTTTTGCTAATACTGATCAGAGATGCCTTCCCTTTTTGGGATTTTGCTCTATCATGTAGTAGCTTCCTCCTTCTATTGTACAGTTTGTTTATGGCTGGGGTCCACCAGACAGGATGCCTGCCTTTGGAGGATTGGGTCTTGGTTTTATTTGGGATTGCATGATCCACGCATTCCTGAAGGTGTTCATAGAATGCGTTTATAAAGGATTCTGCGGTCTGGGTCATATTTTCCACAGGCCCGGGGGCTTTGAAGGATTCCACCTCGGTTTTGAGGAGTGTGAAATTTGCTTTAGAGAAGTTTTTCACTGTGGTTTTCTAGGCAGGGGGTGGGGTCGGGATGTGAAAATCCAGTGAGATTAGTTTATGGTCTGATCTTACCAGTGAGGGTTACACTTCTGGTCTGGAGCATAGAGCCCCCATGTTGGTGATGATCAGGTCCAGTATGTTTTCCCCTCTTGTGGGAGTGGTAACAATTTGTTCCATAGCATTTGAGTTTATAAATTCTAGGAACCCTTGGGCTAGGGTGTTGGAGCTACAGTAATGCTCCCAGTCTATGTTTGGGTAGTTGAAGTCGCCCAGTATAATGGTGTTTGGAGAGACCTTCATATTTTCCAGTGTTTGGGAGGGTGGTCTGTAGCAGGCTATAAACTGGAAGGCAGTTTTACCCACTGTTAGTTGCACATGGATAGTCTCTGATGCTTCGTGCTGTGCCACCAACCTGGAGGTGTGGGTATCTTTGACGAATATTGATACTCCCCCTCCCTTTGTGGTTCGGTCCAAGGTTTGGGGCCAAAAAGCATGGTATGAGGTATAACCTGGTAGTGCTGGGGTGCTCTCGGGAGACTTGAACCGGGTTTCTGTTACTGCACAGATATCGATGTTCTCCATGCTAAGGAGAGTTTCGAGTGCGTGCATCTTGAGGTTTAGACTTTTGGCATTGAGTAGCATTACTCTTAGTTTCTTATCCCTTGTGATACCTATGGAGGTGGGTTTGTCTTTTGAGCCTTGCCTAAAAAAGGCACTATGGGGGTGGCAAGAGCCTTTGCCAATATCCGAAAGCCCAGGGGTGACAGGTGCAAGCCGTCCCTAGCGAAGCATCGTGGCTTGTTGAGCATGTCATCCCAGGCTGACAGGCATTGGATCCCCTTTGAATGACACCAATACTTAAGCCAATTGTTGAAATTGATCATCTTGTCTTCATATTGTGGCATCATTCATGGTGAGGGTAAGATGCTACTCAAGGTCAGGATCATACCGGCCTGGGCTACATGCTCAGAGAGCTCCTCTATGTCTCTTTTCATGTAGTCCAGGGAGGTGCATCTCAGGTCATTCACACCAGCATGGACAATGACCGAGTCATATTTGTACTTGCCTTGGAGTGACCTCAGTGCTTGTGTTCTGTGGCGGATCCTAGCGCCCGACAGGCAGCTCACCGTGACCTTCTCCTTGTTCAGCCTGGTGAGCGGGACGTCAGTGTGCCTGATGATAGAGTCACCTACTACAAGTGTATCAGGTGTGTTGTTTAGCGTTAAGGGCTGTGACTGTTCGGCACACTGGCTTTGTGAGCTATGTGTTGCACGTGTTATGTTTTGGGGTAGTGGTTGCTTGGGTGTCTGCTTTGGAGGTCTCTGCTGCTTAGGCAGATTTTTATTTAGAGCCTCCGAGTATGTTTTTGTGTGTTTATGTGTTTGGTTTGCTGTCATGGTAGGTCTATGTGAGACTGGAATTGTAGTGAGTGTGGTTTCCTTCTCCTCCTGACTGGTTATGCCAGTACTGAGTTGAGAGAGCTTAGCCTCCAGTTTAGCTATATGGTTGCATCTCTCATATGTGTTGGAATTTGTTGAGAGGAGGAGAGGGTTGTCTGTGTACATGAGGCAGTTGTAACATTGCCTCAAGATTCCCAGATTCACCAGCTGGATGGGAGAGGAGATTGACAACTGACCTTTGGACATGCGAGAATAGTATTGGGAATTCCTTTATAATTGAAAAAAGGGCCAGTGGGGAACAAGGTACTCAAGGGGAGTTTGTGAGGGTGTAATGCTTTTAATTTTTTAGTGCTGACTTATATAATTGCTTTAGTGAGCAAGTGCCAGGCTTTAGAGTAGGAATAGGGTGTTTATTATGGGAACTAGATCAGTTCTAAGGGAAAAAGTGAAGAGCAGACTTTGTGGAGCCAAGAATGGTTTAAACCCAATTAAGCTGAGCTGCCCGATGCTGCGCTGTGCGCAAAATCACGGCAAAGCAGATTTTATACAGGGGGACTTGAAAGAGCTAGAAATTGGCCAAAAACGGCCAATAGACTATCAGATTCTTGTGCTGGGAACATTCCTCCAGGGACAGATAGGCTGCTCTAAGCTCCCCACTGCCACTGGTGAACAAAGAAGCCTCCCTTTACCCAAGAAAGGAAATGGGCAACACAGGAACTTTCCACAAGTCCAGAATACAGCAAAGCCTGTATTTGGATTACTCTAGATCAGGAAAGACGGGAAACAAGGATAATTTTTTTGTTTTTTTTCTTTTTTGCAACAAACAGCAGGAAAATGCAATAAATATTGCATTTTCCTGCTGTTTGTTGCTGCCCTTCCTTTTAAAGATAAGACCCTGTCCACAGATGCTGTAAACCACAAAGTGGACAAATCTACTCCCAATCCCTCTTTAAGAATTCGCCACTGAGTAGCCCTCAAACACATTAGCTAGCCCCAAGTCTTAAACACTCCAACATATAACATTGTGTTTTATTAAATGTTTAATTGCATGTAGGCAACAATCTGGACTAACTAGGAGAAATTTGACCCTATTTTTGGGTATGGGACTTTTAGTCATGGCATTCCTTTCCAAGACCAACTTGCAGAGAAAATTTCATGACCAGGACCACCCCACTAAAGGGTGGAGAAGTTGACTCTGCTGCCTGACATTCCCTGTCCTGACTACACACACACACGTATTTACATACACACACACACATATAAAGCTAGGGAGAGAGAGAAAGGCAAGCCAACCAACTGCAAGATCATCTCCCTTATGGTGATAATACAAGTAGGAGGAGACAGGGACTGAACAATCTAAGTTGAAACCGTCATTTCCTTGCTGGTGATAGACTTCATATACATCATTGGAGAGAGGTTCGTCAAGACTCTGTGGTAAAGGATAGCTCCTCTCCCTACATCTATCTATATATAGTCAACTCCCTGCTGTTGGCGAACTATAGAAATCACTATTATAGTCTCACTAAACATTACAAAATGACCACTGTAGCAACAGCAGTTTTTCTCATGGTTTAAGGACTCTGTTTTAATTCAGTTTTTATACATTTATGGTGCTGATAGAATCAAAATTTGGAGGCCAATCACTTTTTGGATGGAATTTTCTAAATAACAAGTTCAGTATACGAATGAATTATTACATCATTAGCATTTAATGACATCTATTAAATTTCTTCCAGAAATACAGAAGAGTGAGTAATGGATGGAAGATAGGAAATTCACCCCGGGGATCACATCAATCGCCCTGCTAGACAGGGGTCCAGGGATGTAAATATTGTGGGAATAGATAGCCAGGGAATTGTAATGGCTAGGCTTGTATAGGCCCTAGAGCCGATAGCCTAGTACTATGAACCTATAATCTAAAAACCCTGTTTCAAACACTTGTACCTGATCTGGTACTATATGATAAGGCTTTTTACCTCCTCGATTTTATACAGAAAGACCGTATGAATGTGTATATTTTATATGCACATACACATGTGTATGCATGTATCTATCAACCTTTAACCCACCTACTTACCTATTTCATATATCACCTATTTCATTATCTCTCACTACAGTCAAAATATGGGAAGTTTAGTCTTCATTTATCCAAACTCCTAACACACTGAAACAACTGCCACAAACAAAATGACTTGTGTGGCTTTACCCCCCTACCTACACTCAGCTCCCTAATTGCCTTTCATTTACTCTGTGTTCTGCTACTCTTATTCAGCTGAATTCTTGTCTCTGTATTCCATGTGAGGTGCTCAAAATATCTTCTCAGAGTCTGTTCATTCCCAAAGGCAGTATACTTACAGATCGGATATGTAGGAGTTCACCACATACTGCGGGATGCCAAAGGGCTTGTCTCTCTGCAAAACAAAGCTTATAAACTTTGCTGCTGATCACATGTATATCATTATTCAGGAAATCAGTACCAAGTGTGTGAAACCTGAGCACAATTTGTAAGTTAATTACACCACTCCCTAAATTCAAGCAACCGACTAACCTCCAAGGTCATAGCACCCTAAACATATTATATTTTATTACAGAAATGTTTTGACTGCTGTTTTAGTCTTCCGGTTTCCAAGAATCAACATGTTGGTGGTTTGTCTCAGGATAATAATAGTAGTTCTACACACATGCACCGTTTTTTGTAAGGAGGGGGGGAGGTTGTGATTGCTGCATTATTTCTGTAGCCAAGCAAACATTTAGAAGCCTACATTCCTGTTACATCCATACCTCTCAACCTCTTCAAACAAGAAATCTGGAAAAAAACACAAATAAAAGTGGGACAAAGGCCCAAAAATAGGGACAAATTTTAAATATTGCTCTTACAAACTTAGAAATGTGATAGAATAACAGGTTTTACATTAGCATGAATTTTTGAAGGGTATGAAGTCTGAAACTCAAACGTCTATCATTATTTTATAACTTCAATCTTTATGATATACCACAAATTTGTCAAAAAAACACAATGTTATGAAAAACTGATCAAAAATATGAGGCAAATATCTGGGCAGTCTGTGAAAATCTGTGCAGTTGAGAGGTATGAACATCATATGTTCATAAAGTTCTCTATTTGACATAGAAGGTCAAAAACAGTACTGCAAATATAAACTGAGGTCATGTGAAAGTAATTATTATATTCTGTCCAGACATAATGAGAAAATAAATTAAATCTTAAAAAGAAACTCAGCCATAGCAAGATCAGGATGTTCAGAAAGAGCTGGCACATTTACCCTGACTGTGTAATTGTAGTAATAATAATAATAATAATAATAATAATAATAATAATAATAATATAGGTGCTTCAGATATGTTAAGCACAGTTGTAGGCTGACCAATTGGAGATGACACAAGGTACTGTTCTATCCAAAATCAAAAACGTTTTGTAATCAGGGATACAGACTGGCCAGGTGGAAGGCTTCCACTCAGCTTTAATCACCTCTGACACATCATCCAGCATATTTGGTAGCATGAGGTGGGGGGGGGGGGCATCAACAGTACATACTACAGTGTAAGTTACAGTTCCCAGGGGTTCAGACGTTCTTACAGTATTTTTTTTCCATATGGAGTGTAACTGTTCATCTATGCTTTGCTGGAGACGGATATGTTACAAATAGCTTCTCATGTTTTCCTATGGAGTGTAACTGTTCATCTATGCTTTGCTGGAGACGGATATGTTACAAATAGCTTCTCATGTTTTCCTATGGAGTGTTCCTCCTAGTTCCCCCCCCCCCCCTGTTCCCCTTCTTCAACCTCAGTTAGTCCTTAGCTCCCCTCCCTCTTCCTCTTATCTCCTCCCCCCCTGACTAAACCCTTTACTTCCCTTAAGTGCTCTCATCCCTCTACCCTCTTGTCTGCCTAGTCTCACTTTTGAATCTCTTTGCCTTTTTCCTTAAGATATTCTCCTGGACTCCTTCATAAAATGAACATTACTCTAACTCTTCTTCTGCTATCTCCATCCTGACCTCTCCTCTCCTTCAAACTATTTCCTTCTCCCTCACCTCTCCTTTGCTTTCCTGCTCTTGCACTCAAACTCATTCTATATTTTCCTTTTATTTCCTACTTCACTTATCATTACAGTAGCATAAAAACAAAATTCTCATACTGCCTACTGTACTTCATTGTTGAAAAACTGTCAAAATACTTTGCAATTAGAACTCTGAGTGTTGTTGTATATAATGTATTAATTTTCTGTCTCTTTGCTGTTTTTTGTGTGCAATGTATTATCTTCAATGTATACTTGTGTTTTTGTGTACAATGTATTATTACAATGTATTCGCATGGAGCTTTTCTCCCCGGGCCTCCACTGAAAACGGGCTTCCGAGCCCAGTGGACTTCCCCGGTTATCAAACTGGAAATAAATAATAAAATAAATAAATAAAACTGTTCATCTATGCTTTGCTGGAGATTGATATGTTACAAATAGCTTCTCATGTTTTCCTATGGATTGTAACTGTTCATCTATGCTTTGCTGGAGACGGATATGTTACAAATAGCTTCTCATGTTGTCCTATGGAGTGTAACTGTTCATCTATGCTTTGCTGGAGATGGATATGTTACAAATAGCTTCTCATGCTGTCCTATGGAGTGTAACTGTTCATCTATTCTTTGCTGGAGATGGATATGTTACAAATAGCTTCTCATGTTTTCCTATGGAGTGTAACTGTTCATCTATGCTTTGCTGGAGATGGATATGATACAAATAGCTTCTCATGTTGTCCTATGGAGTGTAACTGTTCATCTATGCTTTGCTGGAGACGGATATGTTACAAATAGCTTCTCATGTTTTCCTATGGAGTGTAACTGTTCATCTATGCTTTGCTGGAGATGGATATGTTACAAATAGCTTCTCATGTTTTCCTATGGAGTGTAACTGTTCATCTATGCTTTGCTGGAGACGGATATGTTACAAATAGCTTCTCAAGTTTTCCTATGGAGTGTAACTGTTCATCTATGCTTTGCTGGAGACGGATATATGTTAC